>NC_092768.1:20804182-20930169 GCF_047496795.1 Chiloscyllium punctatum | reverse complement strand
CCCTCACACACACTCACTACCCTCCCACTCACACACACTCACTACCCTCCCACTCACACACACTCACTACCCTCTCCCTCACACATACTCACTACCCACCCCCCTCACACACACTCACTACCCTCCCCCTCACACACACTCACTACCCTCCCCCTCACACAAACTCACTACCCTCTCCCTCACACACACTCACTACCCTCCCACTCACACACACTCACTACCCTCTCCCTCACACACACTCACTACCCTCTCCCTCACACACACTCACTACCCACCCCCTCACACACACTCACTACCCTCTCCCTCACACACACTCACTACCCTCTCCCTCACACACACTCACTAACCTCTCCCTCACACATACTCACTACCCACCCCCCTCACACACACTCACTACCCTCCCCCACACACACACTCACTACCCTCCCCCTCACACACACTCACTACCCTCCCACTCACACACACTCACTACCCTCCCCCTCACACACACTCACTACCCTCCCCTCACACACACTCACTAACTTCCTCCTCACACACACTCACTACCCTCCCCCACACAAACACTCACTATCTTCCTCCTCGCACACACACTCACTACCCTTCCCACTCACACACTCACTAACCCCTCCCTCACACACACTCACTACCCTCTCCCTCACACATACTCACTACCCTCCCCCTCACACACACTCACTACCCTCCCCCACACAAACACTCACTATCTTCCTCCTCGCACACACACTCACTACCCTCCCCTCACACACACTCACTACCCTCCCCCTCACACACACTCACTACCCTCCCCACTCACACACACTCACTACCCTCCCCTCACACACACTCACTACCCTCCACCACACAAACACTCACTATCTTCCTCCTCGCACACACACTCACTACCCTCACCCTCACACACACTCACTACCCTCCCCCTCACACACACTCACTACCCTCCCCACTCACACACACTCACTACCCTCTCCCTCACACACACTCACTACCCTCCCCCACACAAACACTCACTACCCTCCCACTCACACACACTCACTACCCTCCCACTCACACACACTCACTACCCTCTCCCTCACACACACTCACTACCCTCCCACTCACACACACTCACTACCCTCCCACTCACACACACTCACTAACCCCTCCCTCACACACACTCACTACCCACCCACCTCACACACACTCACTACCCTCCCACTCACACACACTCACTACCCTCTCCCTCACACACACTCACTACCCACCCACCTCACACACACTCACTACCCTCCCACTCACACACTCACTAACCCATCCCTCACACACACTCACTACCCTCCCTCACACACACTCACTACCCTCCCTCACACACACTCACTACCCTCGCACTCACACACTCACTAACCCCTCCCTCACACACACTCACTACCCACCCACCTCACACACACTCACTACCCTCCCCACTCACACACACTCACTACCCTCTCCCTCACACACACTCACTACCCTCCCTCACACACACTCACTACCCTCCCACTCACACACTCACTAACCCCTCCCTCACACACACTCACTACCCTGCCCCTCACACAAACTCACTACCCTCCCCCTCACACACTCACTAACCCCTCCCTCACACACACTCACTACCCTCCCCCTCACACACACTCACTACCCTCCCCCACACACACTCACTACCCACCCCTCACACACACTCACTACCCTCCCACTCACACACTCACTAACCCCTCCCTCACACACACTCACTAACCACCCCCCTCACACACACTCACTGCCCTCCCCCCCACACACACTCACTACCCACCCCCCTCACACACACTCACTACCCTCCCCCCTCACACACACTCACTACCCTCCCCCCTCACACACACTCACTACCCTCTCCCTCACACACACTCACTACCCTCCCCCTCACACACACTCACTACCCTCCCACTCACACACTCACTAACCCCTCCCTCACACACACTCACTACCCTCCCACTCACACACACTCACTACCCTCCCCCTCACACACACTCACTACCCTCCCACTCACACACTCACTAACCCCTCCCTCACACACACTCACTACCCTCCCACTCACACACTCACTAACCCCTCCCTCACACACACTCACTACCCTCCCACTCACACACACTCACTACCCTCCCACTCACACACTCACTACCCTCCCCCTCACACACACTCACTACCCCCCCCTCACACACACTCACTACCCTCCCCCCACACACACACTCACTACCCACCCCCCTCACACACACTCACTACCCTCCCCCCTCACACACACTCACTACCCTCTCCCTCACACACACTCACTACCCTCCCCCCTCACACACACTCACTACCCTCCCCTCACACACACTCACTACCCTCCCCCCACACAAACACTCACTATCTCCTCCTCACACACACACTCACTACCCTCCCCCTCACACACACTCACTACCCTCTCCCTCACACACGCACTACCCTTCCCCCTCACAAACACTCACTACCTCTCCCCCCATACACACTCACTACCCTCCACCCACACACACTCACTACCCCCCCCACACACACTCACTACCCTCCCCCTCACACACACTCACTACCCTCCCCTCACACACACACTCACTACCCTCCCCCTCACACACACTCACTACTCTCCCCCACACACTCACTACCCTCCCCTTCACACACACTCACTACCCTTCCCCTCACACACACTTGCTACCCACCCCTTCACACACACTCACTACCCTCCCCCTCACAAAAACTCACTACAATCCCCTCACACACTCACTACCCTCCCCCTCACACACACTCACTACCCTCCCCCTCACACACTCACTACCCCCTCTCACACACACACTCACTACCCTCCCCCTCACAACACTCACTACTCTCCCCCCACACACTCACTACCCTCCCCCTTCACACACACTCACTACCCTTCCCCTCACACACACTCACTATCCTCCCCCTACACGCACTCACTACCCTCCCCCTCACACACTCACTACCCTCCCCCCTCACACACACTCACTACCCTCCCCCTCCCACACTCACTACCCCCTCTCACACACACACTCACTACCCTCCCCCTCACACACACTCACTACCCTCTCCCTCACACAGACTCACTACCCTCCCCCTCACACATTCTCACTACCCACCCCCTCACACACACACTCACTACCCTCCCCCTCACACACATCCACTACCCTCCCCCTCACACAGTCTCTCTCTACCCTCCCCCTCACACATACACACTACCCTCCCCCTCACACACACACTCACTACCCTCCCCCCACACACACACTCACTACCCTCCCCCTCACACACACTCACTACCCTCCCCCTCACATACACTCACTACCCTCCCCCTCACATACACTTCTCTACCCTCCCCTTCACACACTCACAACCCTCCCCCCTCACACACACTCACTACCCTCCCACACACACACTCACTAACCCCTCCCTCACACACACTCACTACCCTCCCACTCACACACACCACTACCCTCCCACTCACACACTCACTACCCTCCCCCTCACACACACTCACTACCCTCCCCCTCACACACACTCACTACCCTCCCCCCACACACACTCACTACCCTCCCCCTCACACACACTCACTACCCTCCACTCACACACTCACTAACCCCTCCCTCACACACACTCACTACCCACCCCCCTCACACACACTCACTACCCTCCCCCCACACACACACTCACTACCCACCCCCCTCACACACACTCACTACCCTCCCCCCTCACACACACTCACTACCCTCTCCCTCACACACACTCACTACCCTCCCCCCTCACACACACTCACTACCCTCTCCCTCACACACACTCACTACCCTCCCCCCTCACACACACTCACTACCCTCCCCCTCACACACACTCACTACCCTCCCCCCACACAAACACTCACTATCTTCCTCCTCACACACACACTCACTACCCTCCCCCTCACACACACTCACTACCCTCTCCCTCACACACGCACTACCCTTCCCCCTCACAAACACGCACTACCCTCCCCCCATACACACTCACTACCCTCCACCCACACACACTCACTACCCCCCCCACACACACTCACTACCCTCCCCCTCACACACACTCACTACCCTCCCCCTCACACACACACTCACTACCCTCCCCCTCACACACACTCACTACTCTCCCCCACACACTCACTACCCTCCCCTTCACACACACTCACTACCCTTCCCCTCACACACACTTGCTACCCTCCCCTTCACACACACTCACTACCCTCCCCCTCACAAAAACTCACTACACTCCCCTCACACACTCACTACCCTCCCCCTCACACACACTCACTACCCTCCCCCTCACACACTCACTACCCCCTCTCACACACACACTCACTACCCTCCCCCTCACAACACTCACTACTCTCCCCCCACACACTCACTACCCTCCCCCTTCACACACACTCACTACCCTTCCCCTCACACACACTTGCTACCCTCCCCTTCACACACACTCACTATCCTCCCCCTACACGCACTCACTACCCTCCCCCTCACACACTCACTACCCTCCCCCTCACACACACTCACTACCCTCCCCCTCCCACACTCACTACCCCCTCTCACACACACACTCACTACCCTCCCCCTCACACACACTCACTACCCTCTCCCTCACACAGACTCACTACCCTCCCCCTCACACATACTCACTACCCTCCCCCTCACACACACACTCACTACCCTCCCCCTCACACACATCCACTACCCTCCCCCTCACACAGTCTCTCTCTACCCTCCCCCTCACACATACTCACTACCCTCCCCCTCACACACACACTCACTACCCTCCCCCTCACACACACACTCACTACCCTCCCCCTCACACACACTCACTACCCTCCCCCTCACATACACTTCTCTACCCTCCCCTTCACACACTCACTACCCTCCCCCCTCACACACACACTCACTACACTCCCCCTCACACACACACTCACTACCCTCCCCCTCACACACACTCACTACCCTCCCCCTCACACACACTTCTCTACCCTCCCCTTCACACACTCACTACCCTCCCCCCTCACACACACACTCACTACCCTCCCCCACACACACACTCACTACCCTCCCCCTCACACACACCCACTACCCTCCCCCCTCACACACACTCACTACTCTCCCCCTCACATACACACACACTATCTTCGTCCTCACACACACTCACTACCCTCCCCGTTACACACTCAGTACCATTCCCCCTCACACACACTCACTACTCTCCCCCTCACACACACACTCACTACCCTCCCCTCACACACACTCACTATCCTCCCCCTCACACACTCTCTCTACCCTCCCCTTCACACATTCACTATCCTCCCCCCTCATACACACACTCACTACACTCCCCCTCACACACACTCACTATCTTCGTCCTCACACACACACTCACTACCCTCCCCCTCACACACACTCACTACCCCCTTCACACACAGTCACTACCCTTCCCCATCACACACACTCACTACTCTCCCCCTCACATACACACACACTATCTTCGTCCTCACACACACTCACTACCCTCCCCCTCACACACACACTCACTACCCTCCCCCTCACACACACTCACTACCCTCCCCCCTCACACACACACTCACTACCCTCCCCCACACACACACTCACTACCCTCCCCCTCACACACACCCACTACCCTCCCCCCTCACACACACTCACTACTCTCCCCCTCACATACACACACACTATCTTCGTCCTCACACACACTCACTACCCTCCCCGTTACACACTCAGTACCATTCCCCCTCACACACACTCACTACTCTCCCCCTCACACACACACTCACTACCCTCCCCTCACACACACTCACTATCCTCCCCCTCACACACTCTCTCTACCCTCCCCTTCACACATTCACTATCCTCCCCCCTCATACACACACTCACTACACTCCCCCTCACACACACTCACTATCTTCGTCCTCACACACACACTCACTACCCTCCCCCTCACACACACTCACTACCCCCTTCACACACAGTCACTACCCTTCCCCATCACACACACTCACTACTCTCCCCCTCACATACACACACACTATCTTCGTCCTCACACACACTCACTACCCTCCCCCTCACACACACACTCACTACCCTCCCCCTCACACACACGCACTACCCTCCCCCTCACACACACTCACTACCCTCCCCCTCACACACACTTCTCTACCCTTCCCTTCACACACTCACTACCCTCCCCCCTCACACACACACTCACTACACTCCCCCCACACACACACTCACTACCCTCCCCCACACACTCACTAACTTACCCCTCACACACAACCACTACCCTCTCCCTCACACAGACTCACTACCCTCCCCCTCACACAAACTTACTACGCTCCCCCTCACACACACTCACTACCCTCCCCGTTACACACTCAGTACCATTCCCCCTCACACACACTCACTACTCTCCCCCTCACACACACACTCACTACCCTCCCCTCACACACACTCACTATCCTCCCCCTCACACACTCTCTCTACCCTCCACTTCACACACTCACTATCCTCCCTCCTCACATACACACTCACTACACTCCCCCTCACACACACTCACTATCTTCGTCCTCACACACACACTCACTATCCTCCCCCCTCACACACAGTCACTACCCTCCCCCCTCACACACACTCACTACTCTCCCCCTCACATACACACACACTATCTTCGTCCTCACACACACTCACTACCCTCCCCCTTACACACTCAGTACCATTCCCCCTCACACACACTCACTACTCTCCCCCTCACACACACTCACTACCCTCCCCCTCACACAAACTCACTACCATCCCCCTCAAACACACTCACTACCCTCCCCCTCACACTCACTACCCTCCCCCTCACACACACACTCAGTACCCTCCCCCCTCACACACACTCACTACTTTCTCCCTCACACACGCACACTCACTATCTTCGTCCTCACACACACACACTCACTACCCTCCCCCTCACACACACACTCACTACCCTCCCCCTCACATACACACTCACTACCCTCCCCCTCACACAAACTCACTACCCTCCCCCTCACACACACTCACTACGCTCCCCCTCACACACACTCACTACCCTCCCCCTCACACAAACTCACTACCATCCCCTCACACACACTCACTACCCTCCCCCTCACACACACACTCACTACCCTCCCCCTCACACAAACTCACTACCCTCCCCCTCACACACACTCACTACTCTCTCCCTCACACACGCACACTCACTATCTTCGTCCTCACACACACACACTCACTACCCTCCCCCTCACACACACTCACTACCCTCCCCCTCACACACACTCACTACCCTCCCCCTCACACCCACACTCAGTACCCTCCCCCCTCACACACACATTCACTACCCTCCCCCTCACACACACTCACTACCCTCCCCCTCACACACACACTCAGTACCCTCCCCCTCACACACACTCACTACTCTCTCCCTCACACACACACACTCACTATCTTCGTCCTCACACACACACACTCACTATCCTCCCCCTCACACACACTCACTACCCTCCCCCTTACACACTCAGTACCATTCCCCCCTCACACACTCACTACTCTCCCCCTCACACACACACTCACTACCCTCCCCCTCACACACTCTCACTACTCTCCCCCTCACACACACACTCACTACCCTCCCCCTCACACACTCACTACCCTCCCGCCTCACACACACTCACTACCCTCCCCCTCACACACTCACTACCCCCTCTCACACACACACTCACTACCCTCCCCCTCACAACACTCACTACTCTCCCCCCACACACTCACTACCCTCCCCCCTCACACACACTCACTACCCTCCCCCTCACACACTCACTACCCCCTCTCACACACACACTCACTACCCTCCCCCTCACAACACTCACTACTCTCCCCCCACACACTCACTACCCTCCCCTTCACACACACTCACTACCCTTCCCCTCACACACACTCTCACTACCCTCCCCCTCACACACACTCTCACTACCCTCCCCCCTCACACACTCAGTACCCTTCCCCCTCATACACACTCAGTACCCTTCCCCCTCACACACACTCAGTACCCTCCCCCTCACACACACACTCACTACCTCCCCCTCACACACACTCACTACTCTTCCCCTCACACACACTCTCTCTACCCTCCCCTTCACAACTCACTAACCTCCCCCTCACACACACACTCACTACCCTCCCCCTCACACACACTCACTACCCTCCCCCTCACACACACTCACTACCCTCCCCCTCACACACACTCACTACCCCCTCTCACACACACACTCACTACCCTCCCCCTCACAACACTCACTACTCTCCCCCCACACACTCACTACCCTCCCCTTCACACACACTCACTACCCTTCCCCTCACACACACTCTCACTACCGTCCCCCTCACACACACTCACTACCCTTCCCCTCACACACACTCTCACTACCCTCCCCCCTCACACACTCAGTACCCTTCCCCCTCACACACACTCAGTACCCTTCCCCCTCACACACACTCAGTACCCTCCCCCTCACACACACACTCACTACCTCCCCCTCACACACACTCACTACTCTTCCCCTCACACACACTCTCTCTACCCTCCCCTTCACAACTCACTAACCTCCCCCTCACACACACACTCACTACCCTCCCCCTCACACACACTCACTACCCTTCCCCTCACACACACTCTCACTACCCTCCCCCTCACACACTCAGTACCCTTCCCCCTCACACACACTCAGTACCCTTCCCCCTCACACACACTCAGTACCCTCCCCCTCACACACACACTCACTACCTCCCCCTCACACACACTCACTACTCTTCCCCTCACACACACTCACTACCCTCCCCTTCACAACTCACTAACCTCCCCCACACACACACTCACTACCCTCCCCCTCACACACACCCACTACCCTCTCCCTCACACACACACTCACTACACTCCCCCCACACAAACACTCACTACCCTCCCCCTCACACACTCAGTACCCTTCCCCCTCACACACACTCAGTACCCTTCCCCCTCACACACACTCAGTACCCTCCCCCTCACACACACACTCACTACCTCCCCCTCACACACACTCACTACTCTTCCCCTCACACACACTCACTACCCTCCCCCTCACACACACTTACTACCCTCCCCCTCACACACTCAGTACCCTTCTCCCTCACACACACTCATTACCCTCCCCCTCACACACACACTCACTACCCTCCCCCTCACACACACACTCACTACCCACCCCTTCACACACACTCACTACCCTCCCCTCAAACACACTCACTACCCTCCCCCTCACACACACTCACTACCCTCCCCTCACACACACTCACTACCCTCCCCCTCACACACACTCTCTCTACCCTCCCCTTCACACACTCACTACCCTCCCCCCTCACACACACACTCACTACACTCCCCCCCACACACACACTCACTATCCTCTCCCCTCACACACACACTCACTACCCTCCCCCTCACACACACACACTACCCTCCCCCTCACACACACTCACTACCCTCCCCTCACACACACTCACTACCCTCCCCCTCACACACACTCTCTCTACCCTCCCCTTCACACACTCACTACCCTCCCCCCTCACACACACTCACTACACTCCCCCTCACACACACTAAATACCCTCCCCCCGCACACACACTCACTACACCCCCCCACACACACTCACTACTCTCCCCCTCACATACGCACACACTATCTTCATCCTCACACACACTCAATACCCTCCCCCTTACACACTCAGTACCATTCCCCCTCACACACACTCACTACCCTCCCCCTCACACACACTCACTACCCTCCCCCTCACACACACACTCACTACCCTCCCCCCTCACACACACACTCACTACCCTCCCCCCTCACACACACACTCACTACCCTCCCCCTCACAAACACTCACTACCCTCCCCCTCACATACTCTCTCTCTACCCTCCCCTTCACACACTCACTACCCTCCCCCCTCACACACTCACTCACTACACTCCCCCCTACACACACTCACTACCCTCCCCCTCACACACACTCACTATCCTCCCCCTCACACACACTCTCTCTACCCTCCCCTTCACACACTCTCTCTACCCTCCCCTTCACACATTCACTATCCTCCCCCCTCACATACACTCACTACACTCCCCCTCACATACACACTCACTATCTTCGTCCTCACACACACACTCACTACCCTCCCCCTCACACACACTCACTACCCCCCTCACACACACTCACTACCCTCCCTCCTCACACACACTCACTACTCTCCCCCTCACATACACACACACTATCTTCGTCCTCACACACACTCACTACCCTCCCCCTTACACACTCAGTACCATTCCCCCTCACACACACTCACTACTCTCTCCCTCACACACACACACTCACTATCTTCGTCCTCACACACACACACTCACTACCCTCCCCCTCACACACTCAGTACCATTCCCCCCCTCACACACTCACTACTCTCCCCCTCACACACACACTCACTACCCTCCCCCCTCACACACTCATTACCCTCCCCCTCACACACACTCATACTCTCCCCCTCACGCACACTCACTACCCTCCCCCTCACACAGTCACTACCCTCCCCCCTCACACACACTCACTACCCTCCCCCCTCACACACACTCACTACCCTCCCCCTCACACACACTCAGTATGATTCCCCCTCACACACACTCACTACCCTCCCCCTCACACACACTCACTACCCTCCCCCTCACACACACACTCAGTTCCCTCCCCCCCTCACACACAGACTCACTACCTTCCCCCTCACACACAGTGTGTGTGTCATGACCTTGACACTGGGGCAGAATATCCCCTTTGGGAACTATCGGATCACCTTGATTGGCCAATACAGGGAAACCGCACACCTGCTATCTGATAATTGTATGAAAATTGGATGAATCCTTGCCTGATCTTCCTGCATTTACATTGCACCCGTGATCCCAGTATACACCAACACACAAAGGCCAGAATAAATCTGGTTCCTGTTTTCAGCTAATTTTTATGTGGGTCCTTGAAAAGACACCTTCATGCGGCATCTGTTGACGGTGTTTGGGATGTCTGTGTGTGTGCATCTGATTGTCTGAATGTGTGTGAATGTGTCTCAGTGTGTCTGAGTGTGTCTGTGAATATGTGTGTCTCAGTGTGAATGAGTGTGTCTGTGAATGTGTATGTCTGTGTGAGTGTGTCTGTGAATGTGTGTGTCTGACTGTGTGCGTGTGTCTGTGAATGTGTGTGTCTGACTGTGTTAGTGTGTCCTTGAATATGTGTGTCTGACTGTGTGAGTGTGTCTGTGAATGTGTGTCTAACTGTGTGAGCGTGTCTCTGACTGTGGAGGTGTCTGTGAATGTGTTTCTCTGATTGTGTGAGCGTGTCTGTGAATTTGTGCGTCTGACTGGGTGAGTGTGTCTGTGAATGAGCGTGTCTGTGAATGTGTGTGTCTGTGTGAGCGTGTCTGTGAATGTGTGTGTCTGACTGTGTGAGCATATCTGTGAATGTGTGTGTCAGTGTGTCAGACTGCATGTGAGTTTCTGTGTATATGTATATGTCAGTGGATATATCTGCCTGTGTCCAATCCTGAAAGGGAGACATGTGATATTTGGTAAATAATAAGATGAATACAAGCAAAGAGCTATCGCAATTTCAGTGGACTCCAGCTTCAGGAACATTAAAAATAATAAACTTTTAAAAATTTGTACAATTTGTTACTTTGGTGTCCTGCCTGCTCTTTCCACAAGAAGCATAATGTGGGTCAGGGAGAGGAAACACTTTAAGGCAAGTTGATGTCCTGTGGTCTCACAGTGAAAGGTACATTTACTGCATTACTCCTGTATCTAAAGCAGCTGAAGTTTGATGGTCAAAATCTGACCTCAAGCAAGTACATAGGAATTGTGCACTTTCTATAAGGACAGACTGAGGACACAAAATGTACTGTCCTTATCTTCTGCTGTTCCATTGCTCAGTCACCTGGACTGCACATTTCATAATGTTATAAGTGGGAAGTTAATCTTGAACCTTTCCTGCCTCCAACGTTCTGGTTATCATGAGCGATATTTGAGCTAAGAGTGCTGTTGACAAAGACTGGACAAGCTACAGTGATTTTGCCTGGAAAAGAGAGACTGTGAGATGATCTGATAGAGGCTTTTTAAAATGACAACAGAGTTCAAAAGCCTAGAATGCAGAGATGTTTCTTCTTAGGAGTGAGATCAGTATGAAAAACCACACATGTAGGATAGGCATTAATAAATCTAATGAGAATTTGTTATGGTCAGGTGAGGACAGGTGAACTGACCCCTCCTTAAGTCACTTCCCTCCTGCTTAACCATTTTGGGTTTGATCTTAGACTTTGATGGAGAGGTGATGGCCTAGTGGTATTATCACTAACCTATTACTCCCAAAACTCAGGTAATGTACTGAGCATCAGGGTTCAAATCCTGCCATGACAGATAGTGGAACTTGAACTTGGTTTCCAAAAATGATTGGAATTAAGAGTCTAACAACGACCATGAAGCCATTGTTGGAAAAACCCATCTGGCTCACTGCCCTTCAGGGAATCAAACAGTCATCCTTGGCTGGTCGGGCCTTCGTGCAAGCCCCCAATAGTGTGCGTTAACTCTTAACTGACCTCTGGTCAATTAGGGATGGGCAATAAGTGTTGGCTTGGCCTCTGCTGTAAGTGGGTAAAAAATGAATGTTCCTGCAAATAGCATCCTGCTATTGATGTTTTGTGGCTGCGAAGAATTTTACTGGGACTGGCTTCCTCAGGTTAAACTAAGCATGAAGATCCACTGAAACCGTTTGTTGAAAATTTACTGAACCAACCCAACCAAGTTAATCATAGTAGAGGTGGAATTTTGCGAAAAGTTGGCTTAGGTGTCAATTTTGGGAAGTTTCATGGAGGTTTCTCTAAATGAGCTGCAGTGAGTTCCCTTGACCAGTTGCCCCCCGTGTCACCTTGTTTTCTCTACACCTGTACCCTGATAGCCCTGCTCTCTCGCCCAGAGGAGCAACCAGTGAGTTGGAGTCACCAGGAACCTGCTCAGATTTTCAGGACTGGAATTGTCACCCGCTAGGTTCTCTCCACAGCCTGGGAGAATAGCAGACTGCATGCAACTGAAGTGAGAATTGGTAATAAGAGTTGTTATTGCAAGCAAATCAGCTTCCTCTCACTCACTAGTGAAATTCTCATCTCCTCAATAAAAAAAAAATGGGTGAAAAATCTGATTTTTTTTCTCAATGACAAGAATCTTATTTTTTTTTAATCTTGCTATATTTTTATCAGTGGGCTCCTCACCACTGCCCACATCATTCAGGGTCTGGAAAGGTTCCCCACGGGCAACATGACACTGTCCATACAGACACACACTTTAGCCTGGGCTCGCACAGGGTAACAGCAGAGGCTTACAAGGATTTGACAATCCATGGAAGTCAAAACAAGGAGTTGAAGATTAACTGTACCTCAACTGTACCTTGAAGCAGTGAGTTCAGTTTTGCAGTCACTTTGTTCAACCATTCAGAAAGAAGTTGTAATGAACAGGTTCCCCACACAGTCAGTTTTCACTTAGATGATTGATTTTGCTTTATGAGTCACATCACTTACAAAGAGAGAAAGGGACGGACACACGCACACACACACAGACTCTCTCACTCACAAACATACACACAGGCTCTCTCTCTCATATACACACACACGCACAGACCCTCTCTCACACACACACACACAGACTCTCTCACTCACAAACATACACACAGGCTCTCTCTCTCTCTCATACACACACACGCACAGACTCTCTCTCACACACACACACAGACTCTCTCTCTCACACACACACAGACTCTCTCTCTCACACACACACAGACTCTCTCTCTCACACACACACACAGACTCTCTCTCTCTCACATACACACACAGACTCTCTCTCTCTCACATACACACACAGACACACACACAGACTCTCTCTCTCTCACATACACACACAGACACACACACAGTCTCTCTCTCACACACAGACTCTTTCTCTCATACACACACACTGACACACAGACTCTCTCTCACGCACATACACATAGACACAGACTCTCTCTCTCTCACACACACACAGGCACACACGGACACAGACTCTCTCACACACACACACACAACTCTCACTCACACACAGACTCTCTCTCTCTCACACACACACACGCGCGCGCGCACACAGACTCTTTCTCTCACACACACACTGACACACACTTTCTCTCTCTCACGCACACACTCACACACACAGACTCTCTCTCACACACACACATAGTCTCTCTCTCACGCACACACACACAGACTCTCTCTCACGCACACACACACACACAGACCCTCTCCCTCACACACAGACACAGACACAGACTCTCTCTCTCACACAGACTCTCACTCACACACACAGACTCTCTCTCTCTCACACACACATAGACACACACACACAGATTCTCTCTCTCTCACACACACACAGACATTCACACACAGACTCTCACTCACACAGAGACTCTATCACACACACAGAGACAGACACAGACACATATACACACAGACTTTTTCTCTCACACACACACCCACACAGTCCCCCCCCACACACAGACTCTCTCTCTCTCACACACACACCCACACCCACATAGACTCTCTCTCTCACACACACAGACTCTCTCTCTCACACACAAATACACACACAGACACACTCTCTCTTACACAAATACACACACAGACACAATCACATACGCACACAGACTCTCTCACACACACAGACACACAGACTCTCTCTTTCTCACACACACACAGACTGTCTCTCTCTCTCTCTCTCACACACAGACACACACACACAGACTCTCTCTCTCTCACACACATGCAAACTCTCTCACTCACACTTACGCACGAACTCTCTCACTCACACACAGACACTCTCTCACACACAGACTCTCTCTCTCACACACACACTCTCTCTCTCACACACACTCTCTCTCTCTCACACACACTCTCTCTCTCTCTCTCACACACACAGACACATGCAGACTCACTCTCTCACACACACTCTCTCTCACACACACACAGACACACACACCTGAATTTCTTCACCCATCCAGCTCATTTGTATATTCCACAGAGATTGTGTCTGCAGCAGTTATTGATTCAAGACATGTATTGCATTTTGATAGCTTATCTCTGAAATATTTGAGAAGTTTTAGGGTGTTGAAAATCAATATGACTATTATAGGAGATGGGGCTCTTTCACCCTCTGAACGAGTGCGATAATCTGGTTTCACACCACTGAGAGGAATGCTGAATTGTGTAATCTGAAGTTCATAAAATCATTGGGGGAGGGGCACAGATAAAATGAATAGCAAAGGTCTTTTCTTTAAGGTGGGAGAGTTCAGAACTAGGGGGCATCTTTTTAAGATGAAGGGAGAAAGATTTAAAAAAGGACACAAGAGGCAAATTTTTCACAAAGAGAGTGGTTCGTGTGTGGAATGAACTTCCAGAAGAAGCGGTGGTGGATGCCGTTACAGTTACAATGCTTAAACGACATTTGGATAAGTACATGAATAGGAAAGGTTTGGAGGGAATATGGGCCAAATGCAGGTAAGTGGAACTAGTTTGGGAACAGAGTTGTCTTGGACCAGTTGGACAGGAGGCTGTGTTTCTATGCTATATGACTCTATGACTAGTCTGTACGACTGCCCTTAAAACCCCCACAATGGTAAAGGCTCTCAGTTCTTTTCCAAAAATCCACCCAGATTAAAGACAGTTAGAAATAGTATTTTCAAAACATTGCAGCCTCTTGACAGAATCCAGAAGAAATTACTCCTTCGATGAGGCCAACTTAAGAATGTGGAATTCACAACAACAATTGCAAAGAAGGGCATTTAAAACTAATCCAGATTAACATGGGGGAGAAAGAAATAAAAGGGTGTGCTGATGGAGATAGAGATAATCAGATTGGAGGAGGCTCATGTGAAACAGTTAAAAAATCACACAACACCAGGTTATAGTCCAACAGGTTTAATTGGAAGCACCTGTTGGACTATAACATGGTGTTGTGTGATTTTTAACTTTGTACACCTCAGTCCAACACCGACATCTCCAAATCATGTGAAACAGAACATCGATATTGACCAGTCACTGTGTGGTCTGTTACTGTGTAGCAGTTTCAAGACCATGACGTCACCCTGTCAGAATCATGACATGTGACAAAGGACAGTACAGCACAGGAACAGGCCCTTCGGCCCACCAAAACTGTGCCGACACACGATATCTTTCTCAACTAAAAACCTTTTACCTCTGACCTATCCATCTCCCTCTACTCCCTGCCTATTCGTATATCTGTCCAGGTGCCTCTTAACCATTATATCCACCTCCCACCATCTCCTCTGGCAGCACATCCCAGGCACTTACCACTCTCTATGTAAAAAAACCTGCCTCTCACATCTCCTTTAAACTTTCCCCTTTTACCTTCAAACTATGTCACCCAGTAATTGACATATCTGCCCTGGGGGAGAAGAAAATACTCTGACTATCCATTCTATCCAAGCCTCTCATAATTTTGTAAACTTCTATCAGCTTGCCCCTCATCCCCTAACACTCAAGTGAAAACAAATCAAGTTTATCCAATCTCTCCTCAGAGATAATACCCTCCAAATCAGGCAACATCCTGATAAATTATTTCTGTACTTTCTTTGAAGCCTCCACATCTTTCTGGTAGTGTGGTGATCAGAACAATATACAATATTTCAAATGTGGTCTAACTAAAGTTCTATACTGGATTAGTGGTGCTGGAAGAGCACAGCAGTTCAGGCAGCATCCAATGAGCAGCATCTGCAGTCATTGTTTTTACCTTACTAAAGTTCTATACTGCTGCAACATAATCTCCCAATTTTGATACTCTGTGCACTGACCGGTGAAAGCAAGCATGCCATGTGCCTTCTTGACCACCTTATCCACTTTCATAGAATTTGGACCTGTACACCTAGATCCCTCTGTACGTTGATGCCACTAAGAGCTCTACCATTTACTGTATACTTCCCTTCCTGCATTAGATATTCCAAAATGCATCACCTCACATTTGTCTGTATTAAACACCATCTGTCATTTCTCCATCCAAGTCTCCAGCCTGTCTAAATCCTGCTGTATGCTTTGGCAATCCTCCTCACTGCCTCCAGCTCTCCCAACCTTTACCAGGGACCAATGGCTGAAAAGATGATTTGTTTCTGTTGACCAATCACAGTGCTTCAACAAGCATTACCATGGACACAGTTACTTTGATGCCAGATAGATCATTAGCATCACTTTGCATCTCTCTCTCTCTCTCTGGGTACAGTGTCACACAGCTAAACAGATAATCCAGTCACATGCTCAGGAGCAACAGATGAACTTGATGCAATGTACCCCAAATGGGATGATGGTCTGATCACCATTAACCAAGTGGATCAGCTAAAAGCATAGATCTGAAAAAGGGTCACAGGACTTGAAACATTAACTATGCTTTCTGTCTCACGGATGCTGACAGACCTGCTGAATTTCTGCAGCAATTTCTGTTCTCGTTTCAGATCTTCCAACATCCCACAGTTCTTTGTTTTATTTAAGCCAGAAACAGCAGTTGGCTGTTAAAGCTCAGACACTCAGCACTGATCGATGATTTAGGGAGAATATGCTTCACAGGGGGAGATCAGGAAGCTTATCACAACTGGCAAATGAACAAAAAACAACTTTTTAAAAATTGCGTGTGCAGATAAATTTGCCATCAGTGCAATGACAAATATTATTGTTGGCAATTAAAAACAGCCCACTTGGAGCTAACAGTGTCAGCATCAAGCACTGCTAGAGCTGATATATTTCCCCAGTAGCCAGACATGGAGAAATAGATTACTATTCTGGCTCAACTTTACTTTGACATCAAATGAGTGCTCTCTGTCACAATAGAGCAATATGCTTCCACTTTCCACAACAAAACTCTATGTGGTATTGTTTCATTATTGAAAATTTTCCACATCTCTTTCTCACTCCCTCTTTCTCTTCTCCTCCTTATTCCTACTACTCCGTTGGAGATTACTTCAGAAAAGAATAATGAATTTTTAATGAGAATCAAACAAGTAACAATTTCAACATCAACCATCCCACAACAATATGACAAAAATTCAATGATGGTCTGCTGGGAACTCATTGTCGAATCCATATGAAATTTTCATTGATGACGCCTTGATCAATAAATTAATTTGCACTATTACATCATGAACAGGCAACGTCTGTCATAGAACTATGACATCATCAAGTGACATTATCAAAAAATGACCTCTAACACGATTAAACCTATAACAAGTGCCACCTTGTGTTACTACATCATCAACAGGTGACCACCTGTGTCATTACATCATCAAAAGGTGACCTCCAGAACTAAAAAGCCAATAAGTGGCTGCTGAGTGTCTGAAGAAGGGCTACACCTGAAATGTTGACTTCTCCACCTCCTGTTGCTGCCTGGTTTGCTGTGTTCTTCCAGCCTCCTGTCTGTTGATGCTTAGTTCCTCCAGCCATTTTTGTTTTCATTAATACCAACTTTGACTATTGCATCAACAGGTAGCTCTGGCAGTACAACATTACCAATATGTGATATAAAAATTTATTACCTTATACCCTTGGGGAGTGGAGAGAACAGGAACTGCAAGGGACACTTCTGTCAGGAGCAGGCTGAGATAGAAAGAAAATGAAAGAGTGATATTCTAAGAAAACCACAAGCTCATGGAGTCAGGATTTGGAGACCAAAGGATTCTGAGACATAGTCACTGGGATACTGATGAGTATTTCTACTGTACAGTATTTAAAGTAAAAATTGGTGTTAAGTTTAAAAAGTTTGTAAGGTATAAGAACTGAGGCAAAGTATCCAGTCTTTATCTAATATTCTTTAAACTTGAGTTAAGCATAAAGGGTTTGTGGATGATATGAAGCTTTAAGCATTGTAAATTGTGAGGAGGACAATGTACAACTTTGAATGGACACAGACAAGTTCATGGAGTGGGTAGATAAAGTTCAAGGCAGAAAAATCTCAGGTGATGTATTTTTATAGGAACAACATTGAAAGGCAATTTAAGATAGGGGTCACAATTCTAAAGGGGTGCAGGAGCAGTGGGGTCTGGGTTTACATATGCAGTAGTCATTGAGGGTAGAAAAGCAGGTGGAGAAAATAATTAATAAAGCAGACATTGAGTGATCCAAGATGGAAGCTGTCTGAGTGGTCTTCTGTGCTAGGCTATGTGCCATGCCCTCCCCCCCCCACGCCCTGGTATGGTGAACCTTTACCCCACCCTCCCCTGCCCCTCCCAACCCCCCCACCCATCCACCACCTCCAGGAGAAAAAAGTATTAATTTGGAGCTGCTGAAATCGTCTGGGACAGTTTTAAGACCAGGATGAAGTCCAATAAAGGATAGGGGCCTAAAGGAGCACAGCTGACAGGGCGTGCCCCCCGCCCGCCCCCCGCATCGGGGATGGAAGATTCCCAGGTGGGCCCCTTTGGATCCAGCTGGACAGCAGCATTTACTCTTGTAGTTTGCCAAACTCCAAGATTCAAGCAGCAGTTGAGCCACTATCTACCAGGCTAAAAAAGCATGAGCAGGAATTCCAGCTGCTGGAACAAAGGTTGGAGGCAGTGGAGGAAAGGACCACTGCATCGGAGACCGTGTTGGAAGTCTTGGGAGGAAGAATCCAAACACTGGAAGACCAGGTTCGGGTCCTTCAGGATCAAGTCGATGATCTGGAAAACAAAAATAAAAGGAAAAACTTATGGATCGTGGTTCTCCCAGAACGCGAGGACCTTGTTGGCTTTTTGCAGGGGTGGCTCCTGAATTTTATTTTGTGGATTAGATTCCCTACAGCGTGGAAACCGGCCCTTCGGCCCAACAAGTCCACACCGACCCTCTGAAGAGTAACCCACCCTGACCCATTTCCCTCTGACTAATGCAGCTAACATTATCGGCAATTTAGCATGGCCAATTCACCTGACATGCATATTTTTGGACTGTGGGAGGAAACCCATGCAGACAAGGGGAGAATGTGCAAACTCCACACAGACAGTCACTCAAGGTTGGAATCGAACCTGGGACCCTGGTGCTGTGAGGTAGCAGTGCTAACTGCTGAGCCACTGTGCCACCCCAATAGAGGTTCCTGGGGTTAAAGTTAGAGTTGGGCCTGGTAAGCGTGGAGTGGGGCCACCGGATCGCAATTACAGGTCTGGAGCAGACCTGTGCGCCCACGCAGTCCGAGTGCACATCCTGTATTATAAAGTAAAACAGTTAACAGATGAAACAGAAGGAAGGAATTCACAAGCCTTAATATACAAAGGCTTAAAGATAATGTTTTTACAGGACGTTTCGGGAGCTCTAATTAAGAAGAATAGGACATTTGATGATGTCCAGAAAGAATTAAGAGACCTGAACATTCAATACTCCGGCCATGGTATCCGGCCGTGTTACGTTTCGCCCATAGAGGGGTACGATATATCACTTCGAGGCCACGGAAGAGGCGCAGGACTTTGTGAAGTCTTTGAATTGAAGGACCTGAGTCAGGGGGGGAGTGGAGGGGGCATCATTGCGGACAATGGTTTGGGGGGGTGTTTGTTACCTCCTTTTTTACTTCCCTCTCCCCTTTCTTTGTGGTTATTGGTTTTATATGTACAGTTTTGTTGTAAAAATGTAAAATTGGAATTATTTTAGATATCAGTCGATTGTGTATTATCCAGGGCTCCTTTTTTATACTGTTGTCCTATTGATTTTGAATTGGGGTGGCTATATCTGTGGTTAAGATGAGTGTTGGGGGAGGGGGGGGGGTGCTGGGTATCCATTGTTAACTTTCAGAATGTAAATTACAGGTTTTCCTCATTTGTGAATGACCTGGGGTGAGGGCACGACCTCAGCTAGAGGGGAGTTATGATGGTAGTAAGGATTGGGAGGGGTGCCCCCTATGGGCAAAGAGGAAGATCTCAAGCGAGTTGGGGCTTATTTGGGTGTTTGCTTCAGTTAAATGTAGTGTTTATTATTTTAGTTGTATTTGTTTTTATAGGAATAGTTTTTAGATCTCAGAGTTAATATCTTTGTAACTCATCACACCTCAGATAAACTCCCTCCTCCTCCTGCCCTAGATGACCATGGCTAGTGACTTGTTCAGGTGGTGCACCTGGAATATAAAAGGGAGCCATTCTTCGATTTTCTAAAAGAAGCCTCAGGAAGGAAAGGGTGGACATTTCCCTGCTGCAGGAGACGCATCTAACTGATAAGGAACATCTGAAACTGCAGCAGGGGGGTATGGCAGGGTATTTTTCTCACCCTTCAGCTCTAAGTGTAGAGGAGTGATAAGAAGGAACCTCTCTTTCCAGGTAACAAAGCAGATTAAGGAATAAACATGGACAATTGATCACTCTTAAAGCCCTAATACATGGAGATGAGTATGGCGTTTTGGATGTATTTTGTCCCCTGGGGCACCTTCTTAAATTTCTAATTGATGCAGTGGCTAATTGATTCGCCGTATGATTATAAGAGGGGATTTAATCACCCAATAGATCCAGAGATTGACAGGTTGCCAAAAGGCCTGGCAGGAATGCCCATGCAGTCTAAGCAGTTGGTGGACATGTGCGATGAGTTGGGACGAGTGGTTGTGTGGAGGTATCTCCACCCTAATGGAAAAGACTTCACATTCTATTCCAAACCACACAAGTGCCGTACATTTTTTTTTAGATATATGCCAACTGACGGTCTGGACAGAACATTGATATGCAAAATTGGGAATATAGCTGTTTTGCATCATGCGCCAGTGTATTTAGATATTGAAACCTTGCAGTCAAGATGTCCTTTAATTTATTAATTTATTATTCATAGACAAGATGACATCCGTGACCCAGAAATGTCCAATTATTTTAAATACAGTGAAAGCCTGGAGGATAATGAGGCAAGACGAGGGCAATTGGTCTAAGATTTCGCCATTTACCCCGTTGGTGGGAGCCCAAGGATTTAAACCTGGGGCAATGGACTCCGGCTTTAAGGCATGGGAGAATAAGGGAATCTTCTGCCTGGGAGACTTATTCAAGGGGGAGGTCCTGATGTCATTTAGTCAGTTAAGTCAGAAATATGGATTGCCTCAAAGGGACCTTAGAACATAGAACATAGAAACATAGAAAAATACAGCGCAGTACAGGCCCTTCGGCCCTTGATGTTGCGCCGACCGAAGCCTACCTAACCTACACTAACCCAGTAACCTCCATATGCTTATCCAATGCCCGCTTAAATGACCATAAAGAGGGAGAGTCCACCACTGCTACTGGCAGGGCATTCCATGAACTCACAACCCGCTGAGTAAAAAATCTACCCCTAACATCTGTCCTATACCTACCACCCCTTAATTTAAAGCTGTGTCCCCTAGTAACAGCTGACTCCATATGCGGAAAAAGGTTCTCACTGTCAACCCTATCTAAACCCCTAATCATCTTGTACACCTCTATCAAATCTCCCCTAAACCTTCTTTTCTCCAATGAGAAAAGTCCCAAGTGCCTCAGCCTTTCCTCATACGATCTTCCTACCATGCCAGGCAACATCCTGGTAAACCTCCTCTGCACTCGTTCCAATGCCTCCACATCCTTCCTATAGTATGGCGACCAAAACTGCACACAATACTCCAGATAAGGCCGCACCAGAGTCTTATACAACTGCAACATGACCTCAGGACTCCAGAACTCAATTCCTCTACCAATAAAGCCCAGTACACCATATGCCTTCTTCACAGCACTATTTATCTGGGTGGCAACTTTCAAAGATCTGTGTACATGGACACCAAGATCCCTCTGCTCATCCATACTACCAAGTAGTCAACCATTAGCCCAGTAATCCATCTTCTTGTTACTCCTACCAAAGTGAATGACTTCACACTTAGCTACATTGAATTCCATTTGCCACCTTACTGCCCAGCTCTGCAACTTATCTATATCGCGCTGTAACCTGCCACATCCTTCTTCGCTGTCCACAACTCCACCGACTTTCGTGTCATCTGCAAACTTGTTCACCCAGCCTTCAAGCCCCTCCTCCAGGTCATTTATAAAAATGACAAACAGCAATGGTCCCAAAACCGATCCTTGTGGAACACCGCTAGTAACTGCGCTCCAAGATGAACTTATACCATCAACTACTACCCTCTGTCTCCTTCCAGCCAGCCAATTCCTAATCCAAACCTCTAATGCACCCTCAATGCCATACCTCCATAGTTTTTGCATTAGTCTGCCATGGGGTACCTTATCGAACGCCTTGCTAAAATCCATATACACCACATCTACTGCTTTACCCTCGTCCACTTCCTTGGTCACCTTCTCAAAGAATTCAATAAGGTTTGTGAGGCACGACCTGCCCTTCACAAAACCATGCTGACTATCCTTGATCACATTATTCCTATCCAGATGTTCATAAATCCTATCCCTTACAATTCTCTCTAAGACTTTGCCCACAACAGAAGTGAGACTCACTGGCCTATAGTTACTCGGGCTATCCCTGCTCCCCTTCTTGAACAAGGGGACCACATTCGCTATCCTCCAGTCTTCTGCACTATTCCCGTAGACAACGACGACATAAAAATCAAGGCCAATGGCTCCACTATTTCCTCCCTAGCTTCCCAGAGGATCCTAGGATAAATGCCATCAGGCCCAGGGGACTTATCTATTTTCATCCTTTCCAGTATTCCCCAGACCTCTTCCCTACGTACCTCAAGGCCATCCATTCTAACAATACGTCCGATATTTCCAGATAAGGGACTATATACAGAAGAAGACCCCGCTCCTGGTTCAATGTTACAAATCAGACATGGAGAAAAGAGTACTCCGGTGTATGGGTGCTCTTTCACTCAGTACTTTATATCATTTACCGAAAGATTGTGCCCTGGGTGATCTGGAAGGACTGTGTAGGATGTGGAATGGAGAGTTAGGAGAGGATATTTCATCAGAGGTATGGAAAGACATCTGGGGGAATGTAAGGAAAACCTCAGTAAGTAACAGAGCGCAGGCCATGCAATTGAAGATCTTACACAGGGCTCATATGGTGCCAGAGAGGCTGGCTTAGTTCCAGAGAGGAGTGTTATCAGGGTGTCCCAAATGTAAAATTAGTATAGGCACTCTTACACACTGCTACTGGTCCTGTTGTAAGATCCAGAGATGCTAGAGTGCTCTAGTAAGGGAGATAAAGGACATCCTGGGGATTGAAATTAACATTGATCCAGTATTTCTTCTTTTGGGGTTGCCAAATTCGAAATAGTGTTTTTTTTTTCATCCGTGTGTAGGGCTACGAGGGAGAGAGGGTTGTGTCTTTTTGTGGCTAGCTGGTGTTCGTGTATCCTGGTGGCTAACTTTCTTCTTGTTTATCCTACGTAGTGTTTGTGGCAGTCTTGCATGGAATACAGGACACATGAACACCACCATTTCGACTGGGACAACACATCTACCCTGGGACAGGCTAGCAAAGGCATGCCAGAGAATTCCTAGAGGCCTGGCACTCCAACCACAACGCCATAAACAAACACATAGATCTAGATACCGTCTATCAACCCCTCAGAAAACGAACAGGAAATGACATCACCACAAACCCCAGGAACCCCATCCAGGACAAACATATAAATAGAAAGCAGGAGACAACAGCTTCGCTTCACTTGGAGGTCGCCACTGATGATGTTACCTCGCCAGGTAATGAAACGTCTGGATATCAAGCCTACAGCTCAGTGAGCAAACCTACACCCCTGGGCACAATCTGTTTGGGTTTATAAAGACATAGCTCTGGGTTGACTAGGGCTGGGAACAAAATATTCAAGGCTGTTCAATCCTTAGGAAGGACAGGCAACTCAGCAAGAGAGCTGGGATGGTATTGTTAGTAAAAGATAATGTCAGTGCAATCATGAGTAAGCATATTGATGCAGAAAATCGAACTGTATAGCCAGTCTAGGTCGAGCTAAGAAGCAACACAGCAAAAAACACAAGTGGGTTTTATCATAGAGTCACAGAAATGCACAGCACAGAAGTGGACCCTTTGTCCATGCCAACCAGATATCCTTAATAAATCTAGTCCCATTTGCCAGCACTTGCCCATATCCCTCCAAACCCGTCCTATTCATATACCCATCCAGATGCTTTTAAATGTTGCAATTGTACCAGCCTCCACCACTTCCTCTGGCAACTCATTCCATACACGTACCACACTCTGCATGAAAACGTTGCCTCTCAGGTCCCTTTTTAATCTTTCCCCTCTCACCTTAAACCTATGCCCTCCAGTTTTGGACCCCCCCCCCCCCCACCCCAGCGAAAGGATCTTGTCTACTTATCCTATCCAAACCTCTCATGATCTTATAAACTTCCAAAAGGTTACCCCTCAGCCTCTGGCACTCTAGTGAAAACAGACCCAGCCTATTCAGCCTCTCCCTACAGCTCAAACCCTCCAACACTGGCAACATCCTTGTAAATCTTTTCTGAACCCTTTCAAGTTTCACAACATCCTTCCTACAGCAGGGAGACCAGAACTGCAGGCAATATTCCATAAATGGCCTAACCAATGTCCTGTACAGCTGCAACAAGACCTCCCAACTCCTATACTCAATGCACTGACCAATAAAGGTAGGCATAATATAAGACTTCTTCACTATCATATCGACCTGCGACTCCACTTTCAAGGAGCTGTGAACTTGCACTCCAAGGTCTCTTCGTTCAGCGACATTCCGCAGGACCTTAAAATTAAGTGTATAAGTTATGCCCTGATTGCCTTTCCAAAATGCAGCACCTCACATTGTCTAAAGACCTTCAAACAGTAGTAATAAGGTAGGGGTTATCATTAAGCAGGAACTCAGGGGACCACTAATTATATCAGTCATGATAATCCTGGGTGACTTACATCTATATGTAGACTGGGGGAAAACCACATTAGCAATAATACACTGGCAAAATAATTTGTGGAGTGCATGCAAAATTTCTTTTAGACTAGTTTTTTGAGGAATCAATTAAAAACTGGCTGCCTTAGATTTGATATTGTGTAATGAGAAGGGGTTAATTAGTAATTTCGGAGAATCTACAACTGCATAGAGCAGGCCATTTGGCTCATTGAGTCCACACCAACCCTCTGAACAGCATTCCACCCAATCACCCTGCATTCCCTATGGTTAATCCACCTAACCCTACACATACCTGAACACTATGGACAATTTAGTGTGGCCAAGCCATCTAACCCAGATATCTTTGGACTGTGGGAGGAAACTGGAGCGCCTGGAGAAAATCCATACAGACATGGGGAGAATATGCAAACTCCAGACAGTCACCCAAGGGTGGAATTGAACCTGGGTTCCTGGCACTGTGAGACAGCCATGCTAACTACTGAGCCACCTCATGTGAGATCCTTGGGGTCCAGCCCTAGAGAGCTTGTTTGTGGTGATATAATTTGATTTCTTCATTAGAAGGTTGAATTCAAGTCCCACTCCAAAGATTTAAGCACATGAGCTAGGCTGTGCTGAGTGGGTGCTGATTGTACTGTCAGAACTGACATTGTTGGACGCAATCTTTGTCCTGTCTGTCTCCTCCATTGAAACTACTAAATCCAGTAATACTGCTCAAAACTGAGCGTAGGTGATCAGTAACGTGCCCAAAATTTATCCCTCCAACACTGAAATCATTAAAATGAGAAGGTCCAGCTTTCCCTCTGTACAGTTCAAAGGAGCTTGCTGTGGTTGATTACTACGCTGAAACAACGGTCTCATTTCAGCAGTCCTCCAGTGACTCTGTGGCCTGAGATCATAGAAAGGGCTATAACTATGCAAGTTCTTTCTTTGAAAGAAGGGAACTCAGAAACCACATTATGGAACAATATTAACCTTCAAAAGGAAAATAGCAAAAATCAAAATGCAGCAACATTGTGAATCCAATGTCTTGCATTTGAACAAGTTGATGAGTCAAGACCTTGTATCATGGGGAGTTTGAATTGGAGGTGACTCAGTATCTCTTTGCAGAAAACAAAACTACCCATCAACGGTTAGATGAGCTAAGATTTTTTTCATCCTGATCGGCTTTGATCTCGTGACTTGATCTCAGACAGGGGAGGAGAGATATCAATGAATTCCAAAGCTGATCAATCATTCAGTATCTTAATGCTGACTTCAGAACAGAATGAAGTCTGACTGTGATTGATCCATCAGGTCCAATGATTGCCTGATGTAGCTGATACTGAGGAAATAGACCAGAAATGGCTGTTGGTGCAAACTATCACATTTAAACAATGAAATCTTTATAGAAACATGCTTTGACAGGTCACTGTATTATTTAATTACCCTGGTGGTTAGCTGTCTCACCAATTAATCAAGTGGGTCGAGATAAAAATAATAGATTCAGCTAATTTGGCCATTTGACCATCACTGACTGGAGACCATTAATAATTATCCCCTCTCTCTACATCTTGGATATATACAAAAGGAGACACGAATCTGGTGCATTAGCTATCTACAAATTGACAACGATATAGAGGCAAACATGTACATAAAGCTTTTTGAGATATCAACAATAAATTGCTATAATTAAGAGGAATACTGCTTTACAGTCTGACAGTAGAACAAAAGAAAGTTTTCAACTCGAGCTGTGACTAGAATTTTAAACTGATCTATAAACTTGGAGAACCATTCTCTCAATCTGTTATGCCAACTCTGAAGATCTCTGCACATGAACCCTGAGATGTTTGACATTTTTGTGATCAAGTCTATATTTGTCTCTCCCTAACCCTTCTGCCAAAATGTATCACCCAACTCTTCATTTTATTAAATTCCATCCAACACTTGATTGCCCATTCTACTAGCTTCTCTCTGCCCTGTTTTAATGAGAAACTTCTTGAGGCAGAAGGCGCAATAATAAAAGCTGCCCTTGCCATTAATGCACACATTGTTGAATTACAAACCTGCTGGCTCTGTAGGTGAAAATATCATTCTGACACTGACAGACTGTTAAGAAGATTAGATGTATGAAGGAGTTAATATTGCCCATTAACAACAGGCCAGTGACTGGATGCAAATAGAAATAAATGGATGAATGAGTTGTCAACATCATGTTAAGTTAAATGAGACATTTATGATTAAAGTGACACAGATTAGGAACCTACTTTATTTTAGTTTTGAGCCTCAAAGTTCCTGTGATTGTTACATTTAACCCATTTTCAGTACAGCCTTTTAACATAGTCATTAGCCAGCTTATTTTAAATAGGTCAAATCCTCCCTATATCTGTAATGTCCTCCATTTATTCATTCATGTGTGCTGTGCCTGGAAGGCAGCTCTTTAGCTCATTATCTGCTGAAGCTTCATCCTAAGCCATTTTCTTGGTTGATTTTCAATGGCAGTTGCAATTTGCCTTATTCTCAGGAGCAGAGTAAGGAGGCAGGTCCCGATCCAGCCTCCTACGTAGAGTAGTCGAGTAATTTACAGCACAGAAGGAGGCCATTCAAGCAATTTCAGTCCAAGCCAGCTCCCTGCAGTGCAATCCAGGCAGTCCCACAGATTGAAAAAAGGGTTTGACAAAGGGTCAGTTAAACTCGAAATGTCAGCTCTTTTCTCTCCTTACAGATGCTGCCAGACCTGCTGAGAATTTCCAGCATTTTCTCTTTTAGTCCCACTGATTGCACTGACAGGGGTGGCATGATGGCTCAGTGGTTAACACTGCTGCCTCACAACACCAGGGTTCTGGGTTGAATTCTGGTCTCGGGTGACTGTCTATGTAGATTTTGCATGTTCTCTCTGTGTGGGTTTCCTCTGGGTGCTTTGGTTTCTTCCCACGGTCCAAAGATGTCCAGGTTACGTGGGTTGTGCAGGCTAGGTGGGTTAGCTGTGAGATTATTGTTGGGGGGGGAGTGAAGATGTTGAGGTCTTCTTTGGAGAGTCGGTGCAAACTTGATGGGTTGAATGGCCTCTATTTTCACAGCTGGATCCTATGATTCTCATCCTGATCCTCTGTACCCCTCAAAATCCAACCTGTATCTTAGTTGCAATCAGTTCTGAGGAAGGGTCACTGGAATGGAAACATTGACTCTGCTATCTCTCCATAGTTGCTGCAAGATATGCTGAGTTTATCCAGCATTTTCTGTTTTTTGTTTCCCTGTTTATTTTCTTGAAGTGACCATTCCATTTCCTTTTAAAGTCATGAATTGATTAGATTAGATTACTTACAGTGAGGAAACAGGCCCTTCGGCCCAACAAGTCCACACCGTCCCGCCGAAGCGCAACCCACCCATACCCCTACATCTACCCCTTACCTAACACTACGGGCAATTTAGCATGGCCAATTCACCTAAACTGCACATCTTTGGACTGTGGGAGGAAACCGGAGCACCCGGAGGAAACCCACGTGCAAATGCCACACAGTCAGTCACCTGAGGCGGGAATTGAACCCAGGTCTCTGGTGCTGTGAGGCAGCAGTGCTAACCACTGTGCCACCGTGCCGCCCAATTGGTTCCACTTCTGTCATTGCTATGTGCAGTGAGTTCCAGGCAATGACCATTTCTTATGTAAAAATGTTTGTCCTCGCATTACCACTGCACTTTTAAAATCTTCATCCCCCAGACCTTTGGAAAAGCTTTTCGGAGCCTATCTTATCTGGACCTGATAGAATTGTGTACACATCCATCGAATCTCACCTCAATCAGTCTTGCTCCACGGAAAACAACCCCAGCTCTTCCAATTGTACCTTGTCACAAAAACATTCCATGCCAGGAAGAATTCCATGAAATATGCTTCACATCCTGGCAAGGATCTTGAGAAGATATGACCGGAACTCAAAGCAATATTCATGGAGTCATAGAGTCATAGAGATGTATAGCATGGAAACAGGTCCTTAGGTCCAACTCGTCCATGCCGATCAGAAATCCAAAATTAATCTGGTCCTGTTTGTCAGCACTTGGTGCACATCCCTCTAAACCCTTCCTATTTATATACCCATCCAGATGCCTTCTAAATGCTGTAATTGTACCAGCCTCCACCACTTCCTCTGGCAGCTCATTCCACACATGCACCACCCTCTGCGTGAAAAAGTTGCCCCTTAGGTCCCTTGTAAATCTTTCCTCTCTCACCCTAAACCTATGCCCTCTCTAGTTCTGGACTCTCCCACCCCAAGGAAAAGAGCTTGTCTATTTACCTTATCCATGCCCCTCATGATTTTATAAAACTCTAAAAGGTCACCCCATTTGTATAAATGATGAAAAGCAGTGGACCAAGCACCAAACCTTCTGGTACACCACTAGAACATAGAACATAGAACATAGAACATAGAACAATACAGCACAGAACAGGCCCTTCGGCCCACGATGTTGTGCCGAACTTCTAACCTAGATTAAGCACCCATCCATGTACCTATCCAAATGCCGCTTAAAGGTCACCAATGATTCTGACTCTACCACTCCCACGGGCAGCGCATTCCATGCCCCCACCACTCTCTGGGTAAAGAACCCACCCCTGACATCTCCCCTATACCTTCCACCCTTCACCTTAAATTTATGTCCCCTTGTAACACTCTGTTGTACCCGGGGAAAAAGTTTCTGACTGTCTACTCTATCTATTCCTCTGATCATCTTATAAACCTCTATCAAGTCACCCCTCATCCTTCGCCGTTCCAACGAGAAAAGGCCGAGAACTCTCAACCTATCCTCGTACGACCTACTCTCCATTCCAGGCAACATCCTGATAAATCTTCTCTGCACCCTCTCCAAAGCTTCCACATCTTTCCTAAAGTGAGGCGACCAGAACTGCACACAGTACTCCAACTGTGGCCTAACCAAAGTCCTGTACAGCTGCAACATTACTTCACGACTCTTGAATTCAATCCCTCTGCTAATGAACGATAATACTCCATAGGCCTTCTTACAAACTCTATCCACCTGAGTGGCAACCTTCAAAGATCTATGTACATAGACCCCAAGATCCCTCTGTTCCTCCACCTGACTAAGAACCCTACCATTAACCCTGTATTCCGCATTCTTATTTGTTCTTCCAAAATGGACAACCTCACACTTGGCAGGGTTGAACTCCATCTGCCACTCCTCAGCCCAGCTCTGCATCATATCTAAGTCCCTCTGCAGCCGACAACAGCCCTCCTCACTGTCCACAACTCCACCTATCTTCGTAGTCTGGTCACAGGCATCCAGTCTGAAAGCCAATCCTCCATCATTGACTTCTGTCTTCTACCTTTGAGCCTGTTCTGTATCCAAATGGCTAGTTCTCCCTGTATTCCATGAGATTGAACCTTGTTAACCCGCTACAATGAGGAACCTTGTCGAACACCTTACTGAAATCCATATAGATCATATCCACCACTCTGCCCTCATCAATCCTCTTTGTTACATCTTCAAAAAATTCACTCAAGTTCAAGAGACATAATTTCCCATGCACAAATCTATCTTGACTATCTCTAAACAGTCCTTGCCTTTCCAAATACAGTAGTCCCTCCGTACCTGTGGGGGATATGTTCCAAGACCTACCGCAGAAGCTCAAAACTGCAGATAGGAGTGAACCCATTCATTTAAATGGGAAATGTACCTTCCTGCCAGCCCCCTGGTTCTAGAAGGTTCCCTATGATATGTATGGGCTGTAGTCAACTGCAGGTATCTGAAAGGTAAAAACAATGACTGCAGATGCTGAAAACCAAATACTGGATTAGTGGTGGTGGAAGAGCACAGCAGTTCAGGCAGCATCCAATGAGCAGCGAAATCAACGTTTCGGGCAAAAGCCCTTCATCAGGAATAAAGGCAGTGAGCCTGAAGCATGGAGAGATAAGCTAGAGGAGGGTGGGGGTGGGGAGAGAGTAGCATAGAGTACAATGGGTGAGTAGGGGAGGAGATGAAGGTGATAGGTCAAGGAGGAGAGGGTGGAGTGGATAGGTGGAAAAGAAGATAGGCAGGTCGGACAAGTCAAGGAGACAGTAACTGAGCTGGAAGTTTGAAACTAGGATGAGGTGGGGGAAGGGGAAATGAGGAAGCTGTTGAAGTCCATATTGATGCCCTGGGGTTGAAGTGTTCCGAGGCGGAAGATGAGGCGTTCTTCCTCCAGGCGTCTGGTGGTGAGGGAGCGGCGGTGAAGGAGGCCCAGGACCTCCATGTCCTCGGCAGAGTGGGAGGGGGAGTTGAAATGTTGGGCCACGGGGCGGTTTGGTTGATTGGTGCGGGTGTCTCGGAGATGTTCCCTAAAGCGCTCTGCTAGGAGGCGCCCTGTCTCCCAATGTAGAGGAGACCACATCGGGAGCAACGGATACAATAAATGATATTGGTGGATGTGCAGGTGAAACTTTGATGTATGTGGAAGGCTCATTTAGGGCCTTGGATAGAGGTGAGGGAGGAGGTGTGGGCACAGGTTTTACAGTTCCTGCGGTGGCAGGGAAAGTGCCAGAATGGGAGGGTGGGTCGTAGGGGGGTGTGGACCTGACCAGGTAGTCACGGAGGGAACGGTCTTTGCGGAAGGCGGAAAGGGGTGGGGAGGGAAATATATCCCTGGTGGTGGGGTCTTTTTGGAGCTGTCGGAAATGTCGGTGGATGATTTGGTTGATGCGAAGGTTTGTACGGTGGAAGGTGAGCACCAGGGGCGTTCTGTGTAGGGTGGAAGGTGAGCACTATCCAAGGCCCTAAAGGAGCCTTCCACATCCATCAAAGTTTCATCTGCACATCCACTAATATCATTTATTGTATCCGTTGCTCCCGATGTGGTCTCCTCTACATTGGGGAGACTGGGCGCCTCCTAGCAGAGCGCTTTAGGGAACATCTCCGAGACACCTGCACCAATCAACCAAACCGCCCCGTGGCCCAACATTTCAACTCCCCCTCCCACTCTGCCGAGGACATGGAGGTCCTGGGCCTCCTTCACCGCCGCTCCCTCACCACCAGACGCCTGGAGGAAGAACGCCTCATCTTCCGCCTCGGAACACTTCAACCCCAGGGCATCAATGTGGACTTCAACAGCTTCCTCATTTCCCCTTCCCCCACCTCATCCTAGTTTCAAACTTCCAGCTCAGTTACTGTCTCCTTGACTTGTCCGACCTGCCTATCTTCTTTTCCACCTATCCACTCCACCCTCTCCTCCTTGACCTATCACCTTCATCTCCTCCCCCACTCACCCATTGTACTCTATACTACTCTCTCCCCACCCCCACCCTCCTCTAGCTTATCTCTCCATGCTTCAGGCTCACTGCCTTTATTCCTGATGAAGGGCTTTTGCCCGAAACGTCGATTTCGCTGCTCGTTGGATGCTGCCTGAACTGCTGTGCTCTTCCAGCACCACTAATCCAGTGCAGGTATCTGAAACTGTGGGAAACAATTCTGCAGATATGGGGGTCACCCTTTACGTGCACATCCTGTCCCTCAGAATTCCCGTTAACAATTTGCCCACCACCTGCATCAGGCTCACTGGTCTATAGAACATAGACCAATACAGCACAGAACAGGCCCTTTGGCCCTCGATGTTGCGCTGACCTGTGAACTATTCTAAGCTCATTCCCCTACACTATCTCATCATCATCCATGTGCTTATCCAGGGATTGTTTAAATCTCCCTAATGTGGCTGAGTTAACTACATTGGCAGGTAGGGCATTCCACACCCTTACCATTCTCTGAGTAAAGAACCTGCCTCTGACATCTGTCTTAAATCTATCATTCCTCAATTTGTAGTTATGCTCCCTATACAAGCTGATTTCGCTGTCTACCGTATCTAATCCTCTGATCATCTTGTATGTCTCTATCAAATCCCCTCTTAGCCTTTTTCATTCCAATGACAACAGACCCAAGTCTCTCAGCCTTTCCTCATAAGACCTTCCCTCCAGACTAGGCAACATCCTGATAAATTTTAGTTCCATGGCTTTTTCTTACCACCTTTCTTAAAAAGTGGGCAGTACATTAGCCAACTTCCAGTCTTCTGGCATCTGACCTGTGACTATTGATGATACAAATATGTCAGCAAGTGACCCAGCAATCACTTCCCTAGTTTCCTACAGAGTTCTAGGGTACATCTGATCAGGTCCTGGGGATTTAATCCACTATTATGCATTTTAAGACATCCAGCAACTCCTCCTCTGTAATATTGACATTTTCAAGACGTTACCATCTATTTCCCTACATTTTATATTTTCCACATCTTTTTCCACAGTAAACACTGATGCAAAATCCACAAAGAGAGTTCCCATTGCATTCCTTTCATCAGCCTTCTCTGTTACTTCATTTTAAAAAGTACATTTTGATCAGTTGAGCACTATCTGCATTTGACAAAGCTGTGTTGTCTCTCTCCATAATTAATTCAGATCTCTTCAAACGCCCCTTGATATCTTCCCTGATGATTGATTTTGAAGCCTTAACTGGCCTGCAATTGCCAGGACCATTATTGTACCTTTTCTTGAATAAGGATGCCAAATTTGCCATTCTCCGATCATCTGGCACTCCCCCATTTCCAGGGAAGGTTGATAGATTGAAGTAAGCTCTTCTGCTGAACTGTCCCTTCTTTCAATGACCTGCAATGCAAGTCATCTGTATCTGGTAACTTATTGACATAATGAATTAACAGAATTACCCCCCACCAACCTAACCCCCACTCCCGGCACCTTCCCCTGCAACCGCAAGAAATGCAAAACTTGCGCCCACACCTCCCCCCTTACTTCCCTCCAAGGTCCCAAGGGATCCTTCCATATCCGCCATAAATTCACCTGCACCTCCACACACATCGTTTATTGCATCCGCTGCACCCGATGTGGCCTCCTCTATGTTGGGGAGACGAGCCGCCTACTTGCGGAATGTTTCAGAGAACACCTCTGGGACACCCAGACCAACCAACCCAACCACCCCGTGGCTCAACACTTCCAGTCCCCCTCCCACTCCACCAAGGGCATGCAGGTCCTTGGACTCCTCCATCGCCAGACCATAGCAACACGACGGCTGGAGGAAGAGAGCCTCATTTTCCTCCTAGGAACCCTCCTACCACAAGGGATGAACTCAGATTTCTCCAGTTTCCTCATTTCCCCTCCCCCCCACCTTGTCTCAGTCCCAACCCTCGAACTCAGCACCGCCTTCCTAACCTGCAATCTTCTTCCTGACCTCTCTGCCCCCACCCCACTCCGGCCTATCACCCTCACCTTAACCTCCTTCCACCTATTGCATTTCCAACGCCCCTCCCCCAAGTCCCTCTTCCCTACCTTTTATCTTAGCTTGCTTGGCACACCCTCCTCATTCCTGAAGAAGGGCTCATGCCCGAAATGTTGATTCTCCTGCTCCTTGGATGCTGCCTGACCTGCTGCGCATTTCCAGCAACATATTTTCAGCTCTGATCTCCAGCATCTGCAGTCCTCACTTTCTCCTAGTATGAGACCAATTCCAGTTTTCACATTTCCTCTACTCTTGCCTCTGAAATATCCTCCATTTCAGCCTCTTGATCATCCCTAATTTTAATCACTTCATCATTGATGGTCCTTCACTGAGGTCTGGTTCTCTTTGCTAAATCTCTCCTTTCTCTCATTAAGACACTGATGAAAAGTATCTCCTTGTCCACGTTTTTGGTCATTTGTCCTCACTATAAGTGCTTCTGTGAATTGTTTTGCCACATTAAAAGTCAGAATGTGAATACATATTGCTGCTGCTAGCATGTTAACTGCATAAACCATTGTGCTGACATCACTCCCCAAGGCTAGATTAGGCAATAGATCAGGGATATTCACTGGAATAATCTCCAATAACCAGGATTAGTAATTATCAGTGCATTAGCATGGCTAACCGATCTAGCTTTGTGTCTGTCCCGAAGAAGAGTCAAATTGGACTTCTAACTCTGCTTCTCTCCCCACAGATCCTGTCATGACCTCCTTTCTGTCTTTATTTGAAATCTCCAGCACCCGCAGTATTTTGCTCAGCGTCCTGAAGGGACGCTCATTCTGCAGCCACACGGCTTATCCCAATAGTGGGACCTGCTTTCAATTCCACGCTGGAGCTGCAAAGGAGTTCCAGTGGGCAGCCCCCGCTGGGTCACCACCAGAAAGCCGAACGACCCCCTCCGCTCTGATTGACACAGTGACTGAGCAATCCGTGAGGGACATCCGCCGGAGAGGGCGTATCGTTCTGCCGTTAATACCAATAAGCAGCCTCCAAGAGGTAGAGAAGGCGGAACCAGAGATGCATTGAAAGAGCAACTCTGCACAGGTCCAACTGCTGGGGGATGTTAATGCAAAAGCAGCCTATCTTGCTGGTTTAATTTGATTATTGTTTTCCTTTGCCTCTGTTTCAATAAATGTGAGGCTTCCGGTAGTTTTACTTTAGTTTAATTTTAACACAGACCATGGCTACTGAGAAAGCAGGTAAAATTGTTTTCCCTTATCCGAGTGACGCTGATTGTGTTGCAAACCCCAAGTATTTATTTTCGCGTGTTAGCGGAGCGTGGAGATGTTGTGCTGGATTGTCAGTGGGAGCCTCCTGACGTATAGCAGTATATTTTTTTTTAATGAGACCAATCCGTCAGAGCAACACGATGTGAGCAACCGCTCATAGCGTTAATGTTTTGGCGTTATTGTGAGTCTGCCTGCGTTCTGGGATCAAACAGGGCAGGCCGGAACTGAATGGGTGCAAAGCGTGTGGCATGTGCCTTTCCTGCTTTCTCCCCCTCCCTTTCACTGTTTCATTGCCATTATCCCCAGTAATGGCCCAGCTGGAAGCTGTGCATTGACCCAGTGCCTGATGGTGCACGGTACGAATCCTGAGGCTCCCAGAATTAACAGTTCTCTCAAACACCCCCATCTCCCTTTACCAGCGAAGGGATAGACAGCAAGGCTATTATTCCTCCCCTCAACTTTAATCCGTTCTTAATTTGTTCCGTTTCCAATGAAGCTTTAATCTCCCGCCCATTGAAAACGGGCCACAGAATACTTGTGGTGAAACGGGCAGTCATCCCCGATGTAAAACAAGGACGTTCCATCTGGCGACAAACATCATAACTGCAGTAAGGTGTAGAGTTTAAAAGCAGGGTGCTGGGAGGGAGGGGGGGGAAGGAATGAGATTCACTTGTCGCCACGATCTCCCTCTCTGTCCTGGTGATGTTCGCGGTGTAAATCGGGAGACTCTGCGTGTATGTGTGAGCGTGTGTGCTTAAAGAGATTATTGAAATGTAATGTCGCACGCCAGATATCTGCATTTTGTTGCAGTCATGCAGAAACGCGCCAGAAGCTCCACTCTGTCTGACGTGAGGGTATATACAGGGTCAATGTGAGTGGCAGCACTCCGCACAGATGATTGGCTCACTGGAAGGAAGAACCGTGCAAGAGGAAAAGAGATTATGAGCTGGAGGCAAACTTTAGTCAGTTACAGGAAGGGAGATATGTTGCAGGTGGAGAGGGAGGGAGAGAGAGAGATGCGCTTTTAGATACAAAAAGAAGCATATTGCAGAGAGATATTTTACTTACAGATAGATATGCTGCAGGGAAGGTAAATAGAGAGAGACTAGATACAAATTGAGTACACTGCATAGAGAGAAATTGCAGATAGACTACACTACATAGAGAGAAAGAGAGAGAGACTTGATACAGATCGAGATACACTGCATAGAGCCAGATTACATGCAAGTGCACTGCAAAAAGAGAGGGAGGGAGAGGGAGAGGGAGAGAGGAGATAGAGATTGAGATGCATTGCGTAGAGCCAGACTAGATAGATACACTGCAGGGAGAGAGAGAGAAAGATTGGATACAGATAGAGATACACAAAGCATAGAGAGAGAGAGAGAGAGACTTTAGATATAAATCTAGATACACTGCATACTGAGAGAGAGATATTAGACCCAGTTAGAGGGACACTGCATAGAGAGAGAGAGAGAGAGAGCAGATTCAAATAGAGATAAACTACACAGAGAGAGAAAGGGACAGACTACTTTTTTTTTGTTTCAGCGCAGTACAGGCCCTTTGGCCCTCAATGTTGCGCCGCCCTGTCATACTAATCTGAAGCTACACTATTCCATGTACGTACATATGCCTGTCCAATGATGACTTATATGCACTTAAACTTGGTGAATCTACTACCGATGCAGGCAAAGCATTCCATACCCTTACTAATCTCTGAGTAAAGAAACTGACATCTGTCTTATGCCTATCTCCCCTCACTTTAAAGTTGTGTCCCCTCGTGTTTGCTGTCCCCATACTTGGAAAAAGGCTCTCCCTGTCCACCCTATCTAACCCTCTGATTATCTTATATGTCTCTATTTAATCACCTCTCAACCTTCTTCTCTCTAACGAGAACAGCCTCAAGGCTCTCAGCCTTTCCTCGTAAAACATTTCTTCCATACCAGGCCAAATCCTAGTAAATCTCCTCTGCACCCTTTCCAAAGCTTCCACATCCTTCTTATAATGCGGTGACCAGAACTGTACACAATACTCCAAGTGTGGCCGAACCAGAGCTTTGTACAGCTGCAGCATAACCTCATGGTTCCGGAACTCAATTCCTCTATTAATCAAGGCCAAAACACTGTATGTCTTCTTAACAACCCTGTCAATCTGGGTGGCAACTTTCAGGGATCTGTGTATATGGACACCGAGATCTCTCTGCTCGTCTGCACTTCCAAGAATCCTACCATTAGCCCAGTACTTTGCATTCTGATTACTCCGGCCAAAGTGTATCACCTCACACTTGTCCACATTAAACTCCATTTGCCACCTCTCAGCCCAGCTCTGCATCCTATCTATGTCTCTCTGCAACCTACTACATCCTTTGTCACTATCCACAACTCCACCAACCTTAGTGTCATCTACAAATTTACAACCCACCCTCTAAGCCCTCATCCAGGTCATTTATACCCAACACCGACCCTTGTGGTACGCCGCTAGTAACTGGACACCAAGATGAACATGTTCCATCAACTAAACCCTCTGTTTTCTTTCAGCAAGCCAATTACTGATCCAAACTGCTATGTCTCCCACAATCCCATTTCTCTGCATTTTGTATAATAGCCTACTGTGGGGAACCTTATTGAATGCCTTGCTGAAATCCATATGCACCACATCAACCGGTTTACTGTCATCTTCCTGTTCGGTCACTTTGTCAAAAAACTCAATAAGATTCGTTTGGCACGACCTACCCTTCACAAAAATGTGCTGACTGTCCCTGATCAGATTATTCTTTTCTAGATGGTTATATATCCTATCTCTTATAACCTTTTCCGACACTTTGCCAACAACTGAAGTGAGACTCACTGGTCTGTAATTACCAGGGTTGTCTCTACTACCCTTTTTGAGCAAGGGAACCACATTTGCTATCCTCCAGTCCTCAGGCACTATTCCTGTAGACAATGATGATTTGAAGTTCAATGCCAAAGGCTCAGCAATCTCTTCCCTTGCTTCCCAGAGGATCCTAGGATAGATCCCACCTGGCCCAGGGGACTTGCCTGTTTTCACACTCTGCAGTATTTCTAATACCTCTTCCTTGTGAACCTCAATCTCCTCTAGTCTAGATGCAAGTATCTCTGTATCTTCTTCGCCAACATTTTCATTTTCTATAGTGAACACTGTTGAAAAATATTTATTTAGTGCTTCCCCTATCTCCTCTGACTCCACACACAACTTCCCACTATTATCCTTGATTGGCCCTAATTTAACTCTCGTCATTCTTTTATTCCTGACATACCTATGGAAAGCCTTAGAGTTAACCCTGATCCTATCCGCCAACAACTTCTCATGTCCCCTCCTGGCTCTTCTGAGCTCTCTTTTTAGGTCTTTCCTGAGTTCCTTGTAACCTTCAGGGCCCTAACTGAGTTTTCACATTTTGTCCTAACATAAGCCTTCTTCTCCTTGACCAGGGATTCTACTTCCTTAGCAAACCACGGCTCACGCGTTCTATATCTTCCTCCCTGCCTGACAGGTACATACTTATCGAGGGTACACAGTAGCTTTTCCTTGAATAAGATCCACATTTTTAATGTGCTCATCCCCTGCAGTTTCCTTCCCCATTCTACGCTTCCTAAATTTTTCCTAATTGCAACTTCTCCCAGTTGTAACTTTTGCTCGGTCGAGGTAGAGATAGTCTGCATAGAGGGAGACCTTGGATGGAGATATACAGCAAAGAGAAGGAAAGTTAAGATCAATAAAGGTAGAAATATATGATAGAAACTTAGACTTTAGATACAGGTAAGACACATTGCACAGATAGGGAATTTATGTAGGTACAGGAAGAGTTTAGTAAGGTACAGATGGAGCTATACCGTAGATAGACAGACTGCAGATCCCTAAAAATGGGGATTCACTGCTGAATGACAGAATAATTTAGATTGATGTAGATAGAGATATTCTGCCAAAAACAGAAACTGAAGGACAGAAAGTTCACATACAGAGTGGGGCTGTATTGCAGAGAATGAGAGAGTTGGGATCTTGTGCTGTACGGGTCCCAGAGAATTGTCATCACGTTTTATGTCAGCCTGTTCTCCCTTGCCCGTGGAAGGCAAGAATCAGTGTGGAAAAGCATGTGTTAAGCAGAGAAAGAAATTTCAGATAAAAATTATATTACAGTCAAAAGGGAAATTTCTGCTTCATGTAGAATAAAGCCAAAGATAGAGACAATCTTGTGATGGTTGAGAAAATAGACAGAAGGACGAGAGGAAATTTCCAATGGATTAAGATTGATATTTGCTGCAGAAATAGAGAAAGGAATTTCAGTGGAAACAGATAGTCATTCAGAAATAGAGGCTGGATTTTCATATCAGAAACCAGCAATTTGAGTATGAAAATGTTCTGACTTGGCAGATTCTTTACTGTAGAAAGTAAAGTAATCTGTAGTCCCAATTTTCACGCAGTTCAATAGGGGAGGGGAGGGGTGTGTGTTGTGTTTTTGCTTCTTCATGTCACTTATTTGGTTATATTTTAGGTCCTCCAGCTTACACAGCTTCAAAACCCACCCAGTCTCCATGACAACTCATGTCACTTCCAAGTCATGCTTCCCGCCTGCACTATGTACAAAACCAGTGAACGCTGTGGTTAAAAAAAAGTTATTACCACTCTATAAAGTGTCAAAGAGAATTGTAAATATATTTTCTTTATCTTATGGAAATAAATATTAAATTACCAACAAAAGAGATTGCAGAGGAAGGGAAAAAATAGACTCAAAGCATCTTAAAGATGTCAATCAGGGATTTGTTGCGAGTGGTCACACTTTTTAAAAAAATCATCATGGGATGTGGGCCTCACTGGCTAGGCCAGCATTTATTGCCCAATCCTAAGTGGCAAGAAGGTATTACTATGAATCTGGAGTTGAAGGTAGGGCAGACCGGTAAGTGTGGCAGTTTCTTTCCATAAAGGTCATTAGTAAATGGTACGACATGTGGTGAACCCTTCTGTTAATTAAACCAAACACCCAGAAGAGCTCACCTTATCTCATAATCTGTTAAAATATGAGTGACAGAGACCTCCTAAATTCTACTATCTAAACAAAATAACATCACAGTGGCATGGTGGCTTGGTGGTTTGCACTTCTGCCTCACAGCGCCAGGGACACAGGTTTGATTCTAGCCTCTGGCGACTATCTGTGTGGAGTTTGCACATTCTCCCCGTGTCTGAGTGGGTTTCCTCTGGGTTTTCTAGTTTCCTCCTACAGTCCAAAGGTTAGGTGAATGCTAAATTGTCCATTGTTCAGGGGTGTGGAGATTAGGTGCTTTAGTTAGGGGTAAATATAAGGTAGAGGAATAAGTCTGGGTGGGTTTTTCTTCAGAGGGTCAGTATGGACTTGTTGGCTGAGGGGTCTGTTTCCACACTGTTGGGATTTTATGATCAGTTTATTTTTTAACTCTGAAAGTGAATATTAACCAACAAGTATTCACAACTCTAAGCCCCACTTTCTCCTAACTGCTTATTATCTGCCTCAAACTTTATAACAACATGATGTTCCAATAATACACTTACTAAAATCACATCATCTTAATTTGAAAAACCACACAGCTGCTGCCATTTTCTGTGACTTCACTCTTCCAGCTGCTGAATTCTCTGGGTTGTCTTCTTTCTTTTTATTGCGATTTTGTTTCAAATGAAAAGGTACCTTTGATAGATTGTTTCTTAATTTATTGTCTCTCTCGCAATGACAGTTGCTGTCTCTCCAATTTCAAAATGTTTGCATTTTTATACAAGGAGAAAGTGAGGACTTCAGATGCTGGAGATCAGGGTTGAGAGGGTGGTGCTGGAAAGCACAGCAGTTCAGGCAGCATCCGAGGAGCGGGAGTATCAAGCAGGACGGCCTGATGAAGCGCTTATGCCGGAAATATCAATTCGCCTGTTCCTCTGATGTTGCTTTGCCTGCTGTGCTTTTCTAGCATCACACTCTTGACTCTGCATTTTTGTACTCCCAATGTTGGATCATCTCATTAGTTCAATTTTGGCAAAACAATAAATTCAAACGTGATTGGGTTTTAGTATCCTGGGGCATAATTTAATTAAATTCAAATTGTTGTCAAAACAGCAACCAAAACTCAGGTATCCATTTCACAGCTAAATAATACATATTTTCAATTTTCCAGTACACTCTGAGACTGCCAACTAGTCATAAAAACAGGTGCTTGTAATCTCTCAGTTCAGAACAGCATTCGCTCTCTCTCGTAAAGGTACAGTACACGCCTTCAACTTCATAACACTGAACCCGATGGGTTTTTTCAGAAATCAAAAATGAGTTCATGGTCATCATTAGACTCTTAATCCAGATTTTATTTTATTGAATTCAAATTACACCATCTACCATGGTGGAATTTGAACCCAGATTCCCAGAACATTATCTGGGTCTCTGGAGTAGCAGTCCGGCAATAATAGCACAACGCCATCACCAGCATTTAATTTCCATCTCTCATTGCCCTTGAGAAGCTGCTGATGAGCTGCCTTCTTGAACCGCTGCAGTCTGTTTGGTGCAGTGACACCCACAGTGCTAGGAGTCAGTTCTAGGATTTTGACCCATTCACACTGAAGGAATGGTGATACGTTTCCAAATATATCAGGATGGTGTGTGGCTTGGAAGGGATCTTGCAGGTGATGGTGGTGTCCTTGTCCTTTTTAGGTGGTATTGGTTGTGAGTTGGAAAATGCTGTCATGTAGACAGTGCACGCTGCTGCTATTGAGCGTCGGTGGTGGAGCAAGTGAATGTGAATGTGGTGTCTTCAAGTGGGCTGCTTTGTTCTGGCTGATGTCAAGCTTTTTGACTGTTGTTACAGTTGCACCCATCCAAGCAAGTTCTCTATCACACTCCTGATTTGTGCCTTGTAGATGGTGGATAAGCTTTGAGGAGTCAGGAGGTGAGTTACTTGCTGTATATTGCTAACGTCTGGTCTGCTACTGTAGCCACAGTATTGAAATGGCAAGTCCATTTTAATTTCTGGTCAATAGCATACCAGGATGCTGACTGTGGGGGATTCAGCTAGGTAATGGTTCTGAATATCAAGGGGTGATGGCCAGAGCCTCTTTTTATTGAGATGCTAATTGCCTGCCATTTATGTGGCACAAATGTTACTTGTCGGCTCACAGCTGGGTGTTGTCCATATCCTGCTGGATTTGGAAAGTGCTATGAAGTTGGGCTTTAATGTTAACAGCAGTCGAATGAATATCACAAAGCCTTAGCAGCAGAGGGAACCTCTGCCTACCTGGCTGCATGACACCATCAACCTGGTGTCAAAGAAGATGGTTGGATAATGAATGAGCAGAAAACAGGCAATTTTGTTTTCTATTTATTCACAGGATATGGGCAGCACTGGCTAGGCCATTTATTACCCATCTCAGAGGGCAGTTAAGAGCCAACCCACGTTGTTGTGGGTCTGGAATCACATGTAGTCCAGACCAGGTAAGGATGGCAAATTCCTTCCCTGAAGGACATTAGTGAACCAGATGGGTTTTTCCAACAATTGACAATGGTCATCATTAGACTCTTCTAGATTTTTATTGAACTCAAATTCCACCATCTGCCAGGATGGGATTTGAGCCCATATCACCTTGGTCTGCGGATTGACAAGTCATTGCCTCCCCAATTGTGAAAAATAGTCGACATTGGTCAGGATAAATCTGCCATAAATCTCCCTGGGGTGGCTTGTGCCAAGACACAGTGGGGCAAGACCAATGTTTAAGGTCTTTCTGCCAAAGTGTAAGAAATTATAAGGATCTGTTAAGTTTCAAGAAACCCTCATTGGGAATGGAAATGTTAATAGTTTTCTTTAATGGTTAGAAAATGCCCTTTTGTTGCAGCTGGATGGGGAATGTCAAAATTCCACTGTACTTTCTGCAAGGTCTACATGATTTTGTGTTATACTTTTTTTTTAACGTCTGGATAATTTATGATTAATGTATATTTTTGAAATTGAAAAAAAAGGAATGGACAGTCATGGAAATTTCTAGCTGACGTTGAGTACCAATAGTAGTGTTATTTGGAGGTTGGGATTTTTGGAGAGGAGTAGGAGGAGTGTTTAACTCAGTGTTTAGTCCTAATTGTTTCATTCATCAGCCCTGAGCTCTCCTCAATTATTCATCATCAAGACCTGCCTACTGGAAGGAATGACACGGTCTTCATGTTTTCTGTTTACTATATACCCATGGCTCAGAGAAATCAGCACTCTAAAGAAATGGGTTAAATTTATAGAAATGGAGCACATAACTTTATTTTGTAATGAACTGAAGATGTAAAATCAGCATAAGACCGGAAAGGTATCATTTGTTGATTTGTTGTGTTATTTCACACATCAAACTTCCCAAATGAAATGAAATCATCTTTGACAATGCACACAGCCAATCTTCCACTGTGCCTCAGTTGCATATGCAAATTAGTTTAATTAGCATCATGTGCTGATATATCCGATCTAATGCAATAAAAATAATAATTTCCCATTTACCAATAAAAGTCCCAGAAAAGATTTCAAATCCACTACTCTTGTGACATTCAACATCATTGAATGTGGGACTAAATAGTGGAGATGAAATCATGGGCTTTCTGCATATTTCACAGAAAGTACCTTGCTTGCAATTCCATTTCTGACTTGGATAGAATTGTTGACTTGTAAATCACTGGAAGTTAATTTGATTTGTATCATGTTCATTGAAGAATGACCCTTTTAATTTTGGAGATATCGCTCATTCATCAGCAGTTCCTCACAGACAAGGATGACTCTCTTCCACTCAGGGTGAATCTGTACGGTTGCTGTACAGACCGATGCAGTTACCACGGGCTCTGGTACACTTGGGGAAGGTGGTGGTTACGTGAAGGAGTGCATGGGGCATTGGTGTGGTAGCTTTCGCGTTTTCCTGGATGCTCCTCCTCCACTTTGGACAGTCTTGGGCCAGTGATTCCCAGGTGATTGTGGGAATGCCGCACTTCCCCACTGAGACCTTGAAGGTATTCCTAAAGTATTCCTCTGTCCACTTGGGAATCGCCTGCCATTTCTGAGTGTGGGGAGTCTTGTGTCGGTCATGGGGCTCCTCACCGCTGATCAAGGTAGGGTCAGTGCCTTGTTGATGGGGATATTGGCCTGGTTGATGCATCTTTCTTCCTAGTGGATTCGCAGGCAGCGTTAGTGGTACCACTCCAGCACCTTGAGATATCTGCTGTAGATAGTCCATGTCTCAGAGCTATGTAGGGGGGTGGAAACCACCGCAGCTCTGTATACCATGAGCTCGGTGTCAGATTGTTTGTAAATTTATAAATGACTTGAATGTAGGAGTGCAGGATCAAATTTCAAAATTTGACAATATTACCAAACCATTTAGCTGTGACAAATTGTGAGCATTATAAAATCAACTGCAATGGTACATCGGCTGGAAAATGGGCAATTTAAGACAGGATAGTGTGAGACAGAAAATCAGGCAGAAAGATAGGGAGAGGAAATATCAATTTAACAGCAGAGATCTAAAGAGTGTGTAAGTGTAGAGGTGCTTTGGATTAATGCACAAGTCGCAGGATATATTGAGAGTGTGGTTAACAAAGCACATTAGGCTTAAGAATAATAAGAAGGTTATGCTGAAATGATATAAGAAATGGGTTTGCCACAATTAAAGTATTGTGTCCAGTTCTATTCTTCACATTTAAGGAAGCTTTGAATGTCCTTGAAAATGTCTTGAGATTTTGTTTATTCATTCATAGGGCTCTGCCGTCACTGACTGGGCCAGCATTAAGTGTCTACCCCAGTTTCCCCTTGAGAAGGTGGGGGTGAGCTGTCTTCTTGAACTGCTGCAGTCCATGTGCTGTAGGTAGACCCACAATACCCTTAGGGAGGGAATTCCAGGATTCTGACCCAGTGACAGTGAAGGAACGGCAATGTATTTTCAAGTCAGAATGGTGAGTGGCTTGGAGGGGAACTTGCAGCTGGTGGTGTCCCCATGCATCTGCTACGCTAGTCCTTCTAGATGGAAGTAATTGTGGGTTTGGAAGGTGCTGTCTGAGGATCTTTGGTGAATTTCTGCAGTGCATCCTGTAGATGGTACACACTGCTGCTACTGAGCATCGGTGGTGGGGGAGTGGATGTTTTTGGATTTGGTGCTAGTCAAGCGGGCTGCTTTGTCCTGGTTGGTGTCAAGATTCTTCAGTGTTGCTGGAACTGCATACATCCTGGCAAATTCCATCACATGCCTGACTTCTGCCTTCCAGATGGTGAACAAGCATTAGGGAGTCTGGAGGTGAAATATACGCTTGTAGTGTGCCTAGCCTCTGATCTGGTCTCGTAGCTACTGTATTTATATTGCTAGTCCAGTTCAGTTTCTGGTCAATAGTTACCCCCAGAGGGTTGATAGTGGGGGTTTCAGTGAAGGTGTTGCCATTGTCAGTCAATGGATGTTGGTTGTATTCTGTCTTATTGGAGATGGTTTTTGTGTGATGTGAATGTTGCTTATCACTTTTCAGCCCAAGCTTGAGTATTATTCAGATCTTGCTGTCCTTGGACATTGACATCTTCAGATTCTTCAGAATGGCTCTAGAGATGAGTTTTAGTGACTAAGACAAGGTGAATAAGCTGGGATTGTTCTCCTTGATGTAGAGCAGGTTGAGGCAGGATCTGACAGAGGTGTGCAAGATTATGACAAGTTTAGATAAAGTAGTCACAGAAAACCTGTTTCATTTGCTGGTGGTGTAAGGATTGGGAGGCAAAGGTTTAAGGTTTTAGATGTATGAGAAAATGTGAGGAAGAAGGTTCTTATGCAGAGGGGGTAATGACTTGAAAGTAGGATTTTGACAGAATCGGAGAAAATGAATGATGTCAAAAAGAAATTGGATGGGCACATGAGTGAAAGCTTATGCCAGGCTCTGGGCACAGGGAAGAGAACTCAGGGCACAGGGCCATAGAGAACCAAAGATTTAGTGGACTGAGAAGGATAAATTTGTTTCAGAATTTGTGTTCAGACATCCTTCTTTGCAGAAATGAGAATATTGAAGTGGATGTCAGAGGACATCCTGGAGACTTTATGTTATAGGATTGAAATGAGCTCTCATTCAATAACGCACACTTGATGCTCAACTCCACTGTCATTTTTCAAACTGAACATTGGAATAGACGGGTTGCCCATTTCAATCCCTTTGATTCCATACTGCTGGCGAACAAGGCTATATTTAAACTTGTTGGAATATCACATCTGATATTGCTGCTTGTGAGCACCTGCTGATTTATAAAATCATCCCTTAGACTTAAAGACAATAAGGGGATGTGAGTGACAGGGAGATCCTTAATCTGGAAGTGGAGTTATAGAGGCAGCAGGAGAGCCATTGGTCTGCTCTCTCATTGGAGCAAGACAACCGGTGGGTGAATTTAACTGGACAGTAAGTATGGCTCAGACAAGGTGAAGAAGGTAGGACCTCCATGGTGACCTCAGCTGATTTGGGAATTGCGCCCACACTGTTGGTGTAACTCAGGATTACAATCCAGCCATCCAAGCTAACCAACTCTCATTATACAGGTACATGTTAGGGAGATGATGTCCCAACAGGAACAGGTCATGCTAACAAACAGAAGAGGATGAGCTGCTCTGAGTAATCACTTACTGCTCTGGGATCGGTGATCCACCCGGACCAAACCTGTGCTGTACCGGGCAGGAAGATCTCTGAGAGTCTCGCACTCCTCAGGGATACGATCGCCTACGTGCAGGACAGGGGGGTGGACACCTGCCTCATCAGCCTTGACCAGGAGAAAGCCTTTGACAGGATATCGCATACATATATGAGGGATGTCCTCTCCAAAATGGGCTTTGGGGAGGGAATCGGAAATTGGATCAGACTGCTCTACACCAACATTGTCAGTGCAGTCTCAATCAATGGGTGGGAATCAGATAGCTTCCCTGTAAGATCTGGAGTCAGGCAGGGATGCCCCCTCTCACCCGCCTTGTTTGTGTGTTGCATAGAGCCATTTGCCGAATCCATCAGGAAGGATGCGAGCCTGAGAGGGGTGACTATTCCTGGCAGCGGGGGCCTGCAGGTTAAGGCCTCCCTGTACATGGATGACGTCGCTGTTTTCTGCTCGGATCCGCTGTCCGTGCACAGACTCGTGTGCATCTGCGACCAGTTCGAACGGGCCTCGGGGGCCAAGGTAAACCGAGGCAAGAGCGAGGCCATGCTCTTCGGGAACTGGGCCGACCAATCCTCTATCCCCTTCACCGTCAGGACTGACCACCTGAAGGTGCTGGGTATTTGGTTCGGGGGGGCTGGGGCGTGCGCCAAGACCTGGGAGGAGCGGATCAGGAAGATGAGACAGAAACTAGGCAGATGGGGGCAACGGTCGCTCTCCATCGCGGGAAAAAACCTGGTCATCAGGTGTGAGGTACTCTCAGTATTGCTATATGTGGCACAGGTCTGGCCGCCGCAGTCACCCGGGCCATCTTCCAATTCATTTGGAGATCAAAGATGGACCGGGTCCGAAGAGACTCTATGTACAAAGACCGGTGCAATGGGGGAAAAAACACGCCCAATGCCACCCTCACCCTGATGGCCACCTTTGTGTGTTGCTGCATCAAGCTGTGCGTGGATCCCCGGTACGCAAACACCAAGTGTCACTACGTACTGAGGTTCTACCTGTCCCCGGTGTTGCGAAGGATGGGCCTGGCCTCGCTGCCGCGGAACGCTCCGAGTAGTTGGACCGTTCCGTATCACCTGTCCATCGTGGAGAAATTTATGAGGAAAAACACCTTTGACCACAAGTCCATCAGGAAGTGGTCAGCACGTAGCGTCCTTGAGACCCTTCGGGAAAAGGAGAGGGCGGATCCTGTCGAGCGGTTCCCTGAGCAGACTGTCAAAGCCATTTGGCAGAATGCCTCATCGCCAGAACTTTCCAACAAGCACCAAGACGTGGCTTGGCTGGTGGTGAGAAGGGCTCTGCCTGTGAGATCCTTTATGCACGCCCGGACTCTCTGCCGCACCGCACGCTGCCCTCGAAGTGGCTGCGGGGGGGACGAGACTGTCACACACCTCCTTCTGGAATGTGCCTATGCAGAGGAAGTCTGGAGAGGAATGCAGTGGTGCTTGTCGAGGTTCGTCCCGAGCAGCGCCGTGACGCGGGACTCCGTGCTCTACGGCCTGTTCCCCGGGACTCACACCGAGACGAACATTAACTGCGCCTGGAGGATCATCAACTCGGTGAAGGACGCTCTCTGGGCGGTCCGAAACCTGTTGATCTTCCAGCTGAAGGAGTTGACCCCGACCGAGTGTTGCAGACTGGCACATTCCAAGGTCCAAGACTACGTGTTGAGGGACGCGCTGAAGCTTGGGGCAGCTGCCGCCAAGGCGCGGTGGGGAAAGACCACTGTGTAAGATCGGCCTGCCGAAAGAAGAACAGGGGGCCCATACAGACGTTTTTTTGGGCTCTGCTGATGCCTCAGCCAAATATATGTATATATACAAGATTGAAAAAATGCACAGGATTGTAAAGGACAAGAATAAAGTCGAATCTGTGTTTGTAAATATGGACATATGTATGGCATGATCCAATGTACAGACCATCAAATCATTTATGAATAAAGTATATTTTTGAAATAAAAAAAAAAAAATCACTTACTGCTCCTGTGTTTGTATTAGATTGTGGTCTAAATGTTCATCCTAAACAGAATGGGTGGTTTGAGAAAGGAATCATTATAAAGAACTCACTGCCTTTCAGTCCACATGTGTGCTTTGGATCACAGCGGTCACTGTTAGCTGTCTGGGTTGTACTCTTGTGTCTGAGTCAGAGAATAGTGATGCCACTTCAAAGAGTTAAAGCGAAGCTGGCACTCACAGTGCCATTTGGATGGAGTGCTGCACTGTTGGAAATACTGTTTTATAAGATGAGACATAAAATAGACAGTCCTGTCTTCCCTGTCAGCTGGATGTTTGATCCTGTGGTTTTATTATGAAGTTGAGCGAGTGAGTTTTCCCTTGTGCCCCACCTAATGGTCATCACCCAACCGACGTCACTAAATATAATTATTACCTTCTAGCTGTTGGTGGGAATACATTCAATTTGACTGATTCAGCTCCAGCAACTTGTAATTATCCAGCATCTTTTGAGAATACAAAATGTCACAGGCACTGGTTCTGATTAAAATTATGACAACACTGCAAAAGCACGGAATTGACACTGAAGACATTTGGCTGAAAAGTGTTTATAAATGTAAGTCCTTCCTTAGTTAAAGGTTATCTTCAGCTGCTTCCAATTTCAAAGGGACGTCAGGATAAGTGCTCAAAAATTAAAATACATTCACCTTGCTTAATAGTGTGATACGGACAGATTGTTTTATCAAACAAATGGTTCAGCTCTTCCTGTGAAGAACTTTGCCACTCTAACTATTCCACAAGTGGGTGAAAAAAACTAACGGCAAAATTTTACTGTTTGTTTTTGCTTTAAATAGGTTCCATTCACATTGAATAAAGGACTGAATTTAAATTCTCTTCACATTTTATCGTACACGGGCTGCAAAATGACATCTCTGGTTTTCCTATTTCTTCACTTCATATTATGGTGTCAATGGATAATGCTGAAAAAATTCCAGAGGTTACCGCAATTCTCAAACTCATTATGTTTGGTCCCAGGCAGTGAGTGTAGCAATGTGAAATCAATGGATACAGCCATACTTCATTCATCCAAGAAAATGCATTTTATAAATAAAAACCTTTCCGTAATCTCAGAAAGTCACAAAGCATGGCCACCTCTCTCGTGCAGTCACTGGTATAAGGTGGAAAATATGGCAGTCAGTATGTGCATAGCAAGCTCCCACAAACAACAACATTGCAACAGTCAGACAACCTTTTTTTTAAGTGATGCTGATTGATGGATAAGTATTGGTCAGGACCCTGGGGTGATCTTCCTTGCTCTGTTTTGAATTTGCATTGTTATGGATCAGACCAAATTCCTTCAAATCATATTAAGGAGATAACTCAGCTTCTAACTTTTATTTAAAGGCAAGTGTAAGTCACTGTGTTACAGATGTGATTAGATTCGTCAAACCATTAGGCTTTAAGCAAAAATGCTTAAACTTAGAGTTAAAATGCAAACAAAAAATGGCATAACTCTAAGTCTATTAATAGACTTAAGAAAATAATATATTTAACTACAACTCATCAACTGTTCCAATATAACAACAGCCCACAAACACACCCTTGGCAAAGGCTAATTCAGCAAAATAGTGTTATTCTCACATACTGTCTTCTCACTCTAACCAACCATGCCCAGTCGGTATGGTGGCACAGTGGCTAGCACTGCTGCTTCACAGCGCCAGTGAGCCGGGTTCAATTCCCGCCTCAGGCAACTGTCTGTGTGGAGTTTGCACATTCTCCCTGTGCCTGCGTGGGTTTCCTCCGGGTGCTCCAATTTCCTCCCACAGTCCAAAAATGTGCAGATTAGGTGAATTGGCCATGCTAAATTGCCCGTAGTGTTAGGTGAAGGGGTAAATGTAGGGAAATGGGTCTGGGTGGGTTGCTCTTTGGAGGGTTGGTGTGGACTTGTTGGGCCGAAGGGCCTGTTTCCACACTGTAAGTAATCTAAATCTAAATCTATCTAACAGAATGAAATACTGAAAGAAACAGTCTATCAGCAGATAGGACGCTGTATCTCACAGCTCCAACTCCAAAAGCCCCAGCTTCAACAACTGAAAATAAAACCCAAAACCCTGGGTCTGCCTGAACCTGACTCCATTCACTCATGGTACTTTTGTTTACTTTTCAAAAAGAACTTAAAGCCATTTACTCCGCTTTGTATGGAGCAGACACCTTGGCGCCAGGTTTATAACACTTGTTTTTAAGAGAAACAGGATAGAACAAATCCCTTTTTAAGGCACAATCATCATGGAACCTTTTACATCCACCAGAAAGGATGGACAGGGCCTCAGTTTAAGATCTCCTCTGAAAGATAGCATCTCTGACAGTAAAGCACACGCTCTCAGTATTACGTGGGGTGGGTGGCGGAGATTGAAAGCAAAATCTATAGGGTTCCGTCTTCATTCTCCCCTCAACCTCCCCCTCACTGGACAGTCTTCAAAGGCTAGAAGGACTACCATTTTATTCAACTCCCCTTGAGAAAAAAAAGACATGTTGGAAGTGCTCAGCAGGTGTTAGAGCAGCTGAGGGGAGAGAGACAGATTTAGCAGTTCACAGCATATGTAACTCTGCTTCTGTTCTGTAGAAGTGTCATGTTCAACTCAGAATATTCTCACATGGTAGATTTCCTTCCTAAAGCTTACTACTCAACCAGATGAGTTTCAAAATCATTGTTAAGAAAATTATCCACCAATTTATGATGTTTAAAATTATTTGTTAATTGAATATAAATTCTGCCAGCTGCCGCAGTAGGATTTGACCGTTCATCCCGAGAGCATTAGGAATATTAGTCTAGTGATATTACACTGCACCCTGTCAACATCCTGGGGTAAGAGTTATCGTTGATCAGAAACTAAGCTGGAGAAGACATGGAAATATTGTGACTGGAAAAGGACAGAAGAATTCTGCAGTGAATGACTCACATCGCAGAGGCGGCTGTCCACGTGTTATGTACAAGGTACAAGTCAGCAATGTGATGGGATATTTTCCAGTGTATCTCTCCAGTAAGCATGGCTGCAGCAACACACAACAAGCTCAAGCATTCTGTCTGGATGTATCACTACCTGGTATGGCAGCTGTACCATTCAAGATTGGAGACGGTTACAGAGAGTGATGAACTCAGCCCGGACAATCACAAAGACCAACCTCCCATCTACAGAACCCATCCACCAGGCCTGCTGTCGAGGAAAGACCACCAGCATTCTCAAAGGTCCATCCCACCCTGGCAATGCTTTTCTACAACCTCTACCATCGGGGAGAAGGTACAGAAGCCTGAACACACGCACCAGCTGGTTTCGAAACACTTTCTACCCTACTGTTGTTAGAAAGGACTCACAAACTCTTAACATTCACCTGTACCTGTGTTTTTGTTGTTGCCGCTGTTTACCTATTATTTACTATCTATGCTACTTAACTCTGATCTTCCTGCATTGCTTGCAAGAAAAAGTTTTTCACTGTGCCTTGGTACACGTGACAATAAATTTAATTCAATTCAATTCAGTTCAATTCAATACCATCCAGGACAAAGCAGGCGGTTGGACTGGCACCTTATCCAACATCGGAAGCATCTGTTTCCTCCATCTCGGGTACCGTATGCATGGCAAACAAGACACATTGTGGCAGCTTACCAATGTTTCTTCGGCAGCACCTTCTAAAGTCGTGACCCCTACCATTGAGAAGGACAAGGGCAGCAGACTTAAGGGAGCAACGGCCACTGCAAGTTCCTTTCAACACTATTCACCGTCCTGACTTAAGTTGTATTGCTGGCTATTCTTTCACTGTCACTGTTGCGAGATTAAAAATCCTGGAGCTCCCTCCCTCACCGCGCAGAGAGTCTACCTCTACCACACTGATTGCAGCAGTTCAGGATGGTGGCTCTCCACTGCCTCCTCATGGAGAATTAAGGATGGACGATAAGTGCTGATCCACAGGCGAATTAAAACAAAAAATGATTTGAAATTTGTCAAGGAAGTAACGTTGGCATTGGGATGTCGATAATACAACATTAACAAATGTCCGTTTCAGTATAAAACACGTTTTGCCCAGTGAGTATGAGTGTGAGCTATGACAGGATTCAACCTGTGTGCGCTGAGAGCACTGAACATGGAGCAGCTGTCACATTGCTGCAGAGGGAGACCTCCCTGTTTTTTCTGTGAAGGTGATGGCAGTGCCTGCTGTTTGTGGAGATGTGCCAGTGATGAAGAGAGGTGATAATTGATTGGAGGATGTTGTACCCAGAGAGGAGCAGTGGGAGATGACTGGCTGAAGCATAATCTAATTACTTCCCTGTTGGGTTCCAAAACACACACATTGCACAATGAACTCCAATGTACAGGAAGTTGCCTTTTGAATGATTTTTTTTTCTTGATCCTTCTCAAACAAAACAGTATTTCTATCAACTGACTGTCTTTTCATTTGCCTAGCTAACATAACACACTCATTAATGGGTGGGGGTGTGGGGTGGCGGGGGGGGGGGGGGCAGGCTGTTTGGTCAGCCCAGTCTCTTGGAGACCTGGTTTGCAATGTCTGAGCAATTGCTAACACTACGTGGTTAATTCCTGTTCTGGCTGAAGTTACCTGAGGCTACTTAGTTCTCACCCTTTGCTAATCCTCAGGATAAACTCCCCGTCAGTTCTCTTTCTCTCTCTCTGTCTGTTACAAAATGAGTATCCTCTGGGACTACAGCAGCTTTTGTTTCTCTGTATGGAAGCAGAGCCGTGCATTTCTGTTTTTCTGATCACGGAGCATCCTAAAGTGCTTTTTGACCACTGCAGCACTCATGCGATATAGACTAAATGTACCAGTCAAGTTGCTCGCAGCAGATTCCCCTGCAATCGCGCGATGGTAGCCAGATCATCTGTTTTATCAGCCTAACTACTGCCTAGGACTGAGAGGAAAATCCTGCTGCTCTTCTTTGAAATAGATTGTCGAAATAAATTAATCAAAATCTACGCACAAAAGGAGGCCATTTGGCCCATTGTGCCCATGTAATGGGCAAGTAGCCATCTATGGTTGAAAAGTGTGGTGCTGAAAGGCACAGCCAGTCAGGCAGCATCTGAGGAACCGGAGAGTCGATGTTTTGAGCCTAAGCTCTTCAGCAGGAATGTGAGCTTATGCTTGAAACATCAACTTTCCTGCTCCTCGGATGCTGCCTGACCAGTTGTGCTTTTCCAGCACCACACTTTTCAACTTTGACCTCCAGCATCTGCAGTCCTCACTCTCTCCAACTAGCCATCTTTCTCTATTTTCCTTGCTTTTAGTACATGACCTTGTAGGTTACGATACTTCAAGCAAATAATCCAAGTTCTTCCATGCTATGAACATTTCTGCTTCTATCACTATTTTAGACAGGGTCTAGATTAGAGTGGTGCTGGAAAAGCACAGCAGTTCAGGCAGCATCCGAGGAGCAATAAAATTGACGTTTTGAGCAAAAGCCCTTCATAGGAATACAGGCAGAGAGGGCAGGGCATCAATGTGGACTTCAACAGTTTCCTCATTTCCCCTTTCCCCTCCTCACCCCAGTTCCAAACTTCCAGCTCAGCACTGTCCCCATGACTTGTCCTACCTGCCTATCTTCTTTTCCATCTATTCACTCCACCCTCCTCCCCGACCTATCACCTTCATCCCATCCCCCACTCACCTATTGTACTCTGTGCTACTTTCTCCCCACCCCCACTCTCCTCTCATTTATCTCTCCACCCTTCAGGCTCTCTGCCTGTATTCCTGATGAATGGCTTTTGCCCGAAATGTCGATTTTACTGCTCCTCGGATGCTGCCTGAACTGCTGTGCTTTTCCAGCACCACTCTAATCTAGACTCTGGTTTCCAGCATCTGCAGTCATTGTTTGCACCACTATTTTGGAGAGTGTGTTGCAGATAGTTACCCTTCTCTGGGTGTAAATATTTCTCCTTTAGTCTCCTCCTATCTCATCCTGAATCAATGGCCAATCATTGTGGATCCCTCAATGGGCCCTCTACTTTTTGTCATTTACATAAATGATTTGGATGCGAGCGTAAGAGGTACAGTTAGTAAGTTTGCAGATGACACCAAAATTGGAGGTGTAGTGGACAGCGAAGAGGGTTACCTCAGATTACAGCAGGACCTGGACCAGATGGGCCAATGGGCTGAGAAGTGGCAGATGGAGTTTAATTCAGATAAATGCAAGGTGCTGCATTTTGGGAAAGCAAATCTTAGCAGGACTTATACACTTAATGGTAAGGTCCTAGGGAGTGTTGCTGAACAAAGAGACCTTGGAGTGCAGGTTCATAGCTCCTTGAAAGTGGAGTCGCAGGTAGATAGGATAGTGAAGAAGGCGTTTGGTATGCTTTCCTTTATTGGTCAGAGTATTGAGTACAGGAGTTGGGAGGTCATGTTGTGGCTGTACAGGACATTGGTTAGGCCACTGTTGGAATATTGCATGCAAATCTGGTCTCCTTCCTATCGGAAAGATGTAGTGAAACTTGAAAGGGTTCAGAAAAGATTTACAAGGATGTTGCCAGGGTTGGAGGATCTGAGCTACAGGGAGAGGTTGAACAGGCTGGGGCTGTTTTCCCTGGAGCGTCGGAGGCTGAGGGGTGACCTTATAGAGGTTTACAAAATTATGAGGGGCATGGATAGGATAAATAGACAAAGTCTTTTCCCTGGGGTCAGGGAGTCCAGAACTAGAGGGCATAGGTTTAAGGTGAGAGGGAGAGATATAAAAGAGACCAAAGGGGCAAATTTTTCACGCAGCGGGTGGTACGTGTATGGAATGAGCTGCCAGACGATGTGGTGGAGGCTGGTACAATTGCAACATTTAAGAGGCATTTGGATGGGTATATGAATAGGAAGGGTTTGGAGGGATATGGGCCGGGTGCTGGCAGGTGGGACTATATTGGGTTGGGATATCTGGTCGGCATGGACGGGTTGGACTGAAGTGTCTGTTTTCAAGCTGTACATCTCTATGACTCTAAAGGAAATAAGGTATTTCTATCCGCTCCATAGCAACCCCTCTTAATTTTGCACATTTAACTTAGATCTCCCCTCAACCTCCTCTTTCCCAAAATAAACGATACTAACCATACTAAAAACAAAAATTCTCCAGAGTAAACAACACCCTGATAAATCGCCTCTGCTCCCTCTCTACTGCAGTCAAACCTTCGGTATGCACCGTGACCAGAATGCATGCAGCTGGAGCCAAGCTAGTGGTTTGTACAATTCCAGTAGCACCATGCTCCTCCTCCATTCTATGTCCCAGGTGGTAAAGTCAAGCATCTTCTGGGTGACCTCTTGGGCAGCATCATTGTATCTTTGTTGTCCAGCTGAAAAAGCAGTCAGCTTTAAAATCTCACAGGCAGATGCGTCTCCAACAATGCAGTGCTCTCCCAGAACTAGGCTGGGAGGATCAGTGCCGGACGTTATGCTCAGGTCCTGCAATAGCACTTGAATCCAGAATCTTCACAGAATTGTTACTGCAAATAGGAAAGCCATTCAAACTGTCGTGCCTGTGCTGGACCTTCAAAGGAGCACTTCCTGCACATTCCTCCTCTTCAGAGCTTTTGAATATTTAGAACAAGGCCAATCTGTCCGTCACATCAGCGCCTGCCACAAAATGTGCCACACAGCCTCCTCCCATTTTTCACCACTTGGTGTGTGGCCTAGGACCTGAATTCAGAAGCATAACCAGGCATCTTTTAAATCATTTAAGGGTTGCTACTTCTACTGCCCTTTCATAGAGAGTTTTCCGGACCCTTACAATCATCTGGTTCTTCAGGCACAAAGGTAGAAATGTTACCCACTGAGCCACAGTTGAGACCATTTATATCTGTTTATCCGTCTATCAGTCTCACCTACTTCATTAATCTTACCCAATGCACTTTTGTACCTCCAGTCAGGTGCATATACATGCAGCAGAAAGTGATCCTAAGCTGTTAGATTCCAGTTCAGCGTAGGAGAATTATTATTATGAAGTGGCTACATAAGAGATCTTTACCACGTCTGTAAACAATGCTTACCATGGAATTGAGCAGTGTCCTGTATGAACTTCAGTGCCAGTGTCATACCAACCAGTGATTGGCTGACTGAGCCAAACAACATGCTCTTATTGGTCATAATGGGCAGAATACAGACCATACTCAACCAGGCCATGCTAGTGAAACCCAAAACATAAAATATTAGACATGATTCTGCACTTGAGCAATACTGGGCCACACAATCCTGAGTGTGCTCACCACAGATTTAGGGTATTCAGTGGAGCTCAGAGCATGGCTTATTTAACATTGCTGGAAAGAAATATATTTAAACATAGGGATCTGTTCTCACCAAATGAAAAGAATAGATCAAGCTTTAAATCTACCATCAAACCTTGGGATCCTAAGTACCCCATTGTCCCAGTGCTTGGCCAATCAGAATTGAATTATCAGCTAATCAGCATCTTTTTGGCATGTGGTCTAAATAGTTATGATCGTTTGAAATTTGGCACTTTTGCATTTGTCCTGGTGGATGAAAAAGCTTCAGCAAGATTTCCCTTCAGCAGTATTGGTGTTCATAGTCTTGGCACGTAGAATGTGGGTTCCTCTGTATACTGGGTATGAAATACATAGCATTTGATAATAAACATAGGCTGACCAGCTCATAACTCACTTCCCCTTCCTGTGCAGTTTCAGGTTCATCGGATGGAGCCACACAGCCCTCTTCACCTCCTCCCTACAGCCAAGTCATCGAAACACATCACGATGCCACGTCACCAGGATATTCCGTGCCAGCACAGCTGCCTCCCCTTCCCATGGGCGTACGGAGCTACGTTCAGGAGACGCAGTTTCACGGCAGAGCACCAGGATACACTGCCGTGATGCCACATGGAGCCATGGGGCCGGGAACCTACATCTCCCCACCAGGCTACGCTGTACAGCTTCAACCCTACACAACACTGGTCCCTGTATATCCCATAGGGAATGTGAGTACTCTGCCGTCTTGGAATTATAAAGCATGTTTGCTGTGGATATTTACATTCAATTTTGAAATTTGGTCAAGTTAATATTAATTAATACGGGAAAGCAAGTACATAAATGTAATGGGAATGAAGACCCATTATCTTCATGAATAGTAAACATTATCAGTAATGCCTGAGACCTTGATAGATGTGGAAGAAGGAGGGAGCCATCAAAGTGAAGGAGGGCTATCTCCTCTGCTATCTCGCTCTGCATGTAGTTACTAAAAGATTCTTATTCAGTGGTATAAAGGCCGTACTGCCTTTCTACAAAGTGGAGTCTCAGGTAGATAGGATAGTGGAGAAGGTGTTTGGTATGCTTCCTCTATTGGTCAGAGCATTGAGTTTTAGAGTTGGGAGGTCATGTTGCGTCTGTACAGTACATTGGTTAGGCCACTTTTGGAATATTGCCTGCAATTCTGTTCTCCCTCCTATAGGAAGGATGTTGTGAACTTGACAGGGTTCAGAAAAGATTTACAAGGACATTGCCAGAGTTGGAGGGTTTTGAGCTATAGGGAGAGGTTGAATAGGCTGGGGCTGATTTCCCTGGAACATCAGAGGCTGAGGGGTGACCGTGTAGAGGTTTATAAAATCATGAGGGGCATTGATAGGGTAAATAGGCAAGGTCTTTTCCCTGGGGTGGGGGAGTCCAGAACTAGAGGACATGGGTTTAGGGTGAGAGGGGAAAGATATAAAAGGGTAACTTTTTCAAGCAAAGGCTGGTGCGTATATGGGATGAGCTGCCAGAGGAAGTGGTACAATTACAACATTTAAGGTTACCTTGCTTCCTGTCTCTGCCTCCTCAGTAATTCGAACATGCAACTGTAATTTAGGACACTTCCTCCACTTGCCCATCGACGGAGGCTTTGTGAGTAACGGCCACATTATTGAGTCAGAAGGTTGTGTATTCAAGCCCAGCTCCAAAGACCGGCACTCATCTTCCAGGCTGACATTCCCAGTGTGGGTCTGCACAATCAGAGGTGCCATTGTTTGGGTGAAATTTTAAACTGAAGCCTCTCCTGCCTCCAGGTGGATATAAAAGATCCTGCAGTGCTGATTGAAGAAATGCAGGGAAGTTCTTTCTGGTGCCATGGCCAATGTTTATCTTCCAACCAACAAGGGTTTACTCTCACCACCCTTCCAGCCCAGATTATCTGATCATCATCTCATTGCTATCGTTAGCCTCTTCCTATGTGCAGTTTGGATGCCACGTTCCCTACATTGCAATCTCTTTATGAAGCTTGGAGTCAAATCTAATAACCCCTCCTGTAGAGCACCTTCGATCTGATGTATTGAATTCGCTGCACCCAATGTGGCCTACTCTACATTGGAGAAACCAAATGCAGATTGGGTGACTGCTTCGTAGGAACACGTCCGGTCCTGTAGCTGGTTATTTTAACACAGTACCCTGCTTGCATGCCCACATGTCTATTCTTGGCATGCTGCAGTGCTCCAGTGAATCACAGCACAATCTGGAGGAACAACATCTCAACTTCAGACTAGACACTTTAGTCTCCTGGGCTCAATATTGAGTTCAACACCTTCAGATTGTGAACCTACTCTCGTTCCTTCCCTTTCTTTACTTGTTTCATTCTCTGTCACCATGTCCTCTCTCTCTCTCTCTCTTCTCTCCCCTACTTCCCAATGGGACTGTCTGTCCTTTTCAGTCTGGAGGTTAGACACATTGTTGTACTGCCAGTCTCACAGTTTGATCACTTAATCTGAACTAACAACATCTTTTTGAAGCCCTGATAAAGGATTTCAGCCTGAAACGTTGACATTCCTGCTCCCCAGATGCTGTCTGACCTGCTGTGCTTTTCCAGCTCCGAATCTGTTGACTCTGACTTGCGGCATCTGCAGTCCTTATTGTCTCCAACATCCTTTCTTCCCCAGCACTCCAACCTGCCAACGACTGCATAAGTGCTGCCCGTTCCACACATCACATCAGCTCTGGTGAAGAGTCATCTAGACTCAAAAGATTATCTTCCACTCTCTCTGCTTGGATGCTGCCTGACACTCTGTCATCTCCAGCACATTTGTTTTCAGACATTTACTACAAGAAATGTCAAGTACACAAATGCAGGTTGTTGTATCGAGGGGGCGTCTCCTGTGTTAAAACTGAGCAGTTGTATTCTGCATATAACCATCCAAACTAGCGCGTTTGCACTGGTATTAAGTGCATTCACCTTGCTGCTGCTAATATTTGTCTAGATTAGAGTGGTGCTGGGAAAGCACAGCAGGTCAGGCAGCATCCGAGGGGCAGGAGCATTGACGTTTTGGGCATAAGCCCTTCATCAAACGTCGATTCTCCTGCTCCTTGGATGCTGCCTGACCTGCTGTGCTTTTCCAGCACCACTCTAATCTAGACTCTGATTTCCAGCATCTGCAGTCCTCACTTTGGCCTTGCTGCTAACATTTCACCATCCTGTTAAATACAAAATTCACATGTCTATGCTCCATTGTAGCAGGTGGTGAATGGGGCTGAGGAGGCGAAGAGTAGGCGGGTCATTTGTGCACCTGGAAACCACTCAGCACCTTCATCTGATTGGAGATTGCTGATGTATAATTGAAACAAGGAGTTCATTCAGCTCTGTTTTCCAAATGTCATTGCTCAGGATGGTAACGCTGGTAAGAAATGCTGAATTATTCATCGGTTATTTGTTTCCGACTGTAACCAGCACTTCCTACTCACCTGTACTTTCTCTCTCTCTCTCTCTCTCTTTCTCTAAATCAGGGATTCAGAATTAGCGCTGCACAATGAGCTGTTGGGGTTGGGGAAGTCTCAGTCTTTTAGTTTTGTAAATTCCATAATTGGAATTCTCCGCACTAACACTCCTAGTGGGCATTGGGAGTGAATATTAATAATTAATCTACACTTATACAAAACATTTGTTGCAGTCAGAGGTTTCAAGCCCCTTCAGAGACCACCAATTTGCAGAATTTTTAAAAAATTTTTTATTTTTCATTCCATTATCATGGAAGGACTGTAATTCGGAATGTTTTATTTCTTTACTTTTCTAATTTATTGCAATGTTTTGAACTTTCGATGTTCTGTAATGCTGGAATTCTTATTTCTTTATTTTTCTATTTATATTTCCTAAGAATTTGTCTTCAAGAATCTAAACCTAGGTATCCTTGTACCTAAGATGGCGCTGTAAGTGATAACCTGTAAACTTTTCACTGTCTCGCGTGACAATCAAGCTGATTCAATTCAATTCAATTTCTCACACAGAGCATATAAACAGGGCACTGGAAGAACACTTGGGAAGATCTGATGACAAGGTAGCTGTTTTAAGGAACATCTTCACGGAGGAAAGATAGATGGAGAACTACTGAGGTCGAGGGAGGAAATGCCTAAACTTTAAATAGTTGCTAAACTTGAGAGGGTGCATAAAGACTAACAAGGATGTTGCCTGGAAGGTTTGAGTTCTAGGGAGAAATTGAAAGGCTGGGACCTATTTCGCTGGAGCATTGATGCTGTGGGGTGACCTTATACAGGTTTATAAAATCATGAGAGGCATGGATAGGGTGAATATTGTTATGGACCAGGCCAGACCCCCTCAAATGCTTTAAGAAGGTAGCCCAGACCCTGATGTTTTATTTTGTTCAGGCAGACGTAAAGTGGATGGTCCAGGAGAGATGCAGCTGGTCAAACCACTCAGCTTTAAGCAAAACAGAATTTATTTAAACACTTCGGATGAAACACAAACGACAAAACAAACACAAAATTCAGAATAGCTTAACTTATTTGATAACCAACTCTATTGCAACTTAATGAAGGAGCCGTTCCAATCCCCGCAACATCCCATAAAGACACCCCTTGGCAAATGTTAAATTCAAACACAGGCTCTTACAGGCTGGAGAGATTTCAGAGAGAAAGTTTAGACAATACTTCCAATGAAGCATGGAACCTTTTTTTCACCATATCTGCTTCTCTTGGTCCCCAGCAGTTTTCACCCGTTTACTAAGACACACCAAACTAAATTAAAACCTGAATTGGGAGGATTGGCCACTCCCTGCCATTGCTCAAAGTAAACCTACCTAGACACATCGGCACCTCTGCCTTTACGGGCCTCTTGATAAAAACCAATAACCTTGTTAAATGGGCAGCATCATTACAATATGCAAGATCTTTTGCTCATGGTGGGAAGTCCAAAACTAGAGGGCATAGGTTTAAGGTGAAATGGGAAAGATTTAAAAGGTCCTTAGGAGCAACCTTTTTACACAGAGGGTGGTGCGTGAAGGAATGAGCTGCCAGAGGAAGTGGTGGAGGCTGGTACAATTACAACTTTTAAAATGCATCTGGATGGGTATATGAATAGGAAGGTTTAGAGGGATATGGGCAAAAATGCTAGAAAATGGGGCTAGATTAGGCTAGGATATCTGGTCGGCATGGATGAGTTTGACCGTGCTGTACATCTCTATGACTCTTTAACTCGGGAACTAAAGATGCAGCCACCAATGATGGGTGGTTAAGTTGGTTGGTTAAATGATTAAATTGGGTCGCTTGAGACACCAGAATTAGAGGAGAGTGCAAGTTGCAGCGGGAGTTTCAGAGATATGGTGAGACAAGGTCTCTTAGAGGGACATGAATCTTTGGAATTTCCTTCGTCAGAAGGCACTGGATGCATAATCGTGAAATATTTTTAAGGAAGAGATTCCTAATGACCAGGGGGATGAAAGCTGATGGGGATATACAGGAATGTAGAGTTGAGGTTAGAATCAGATTAGCCATGACTTTATTGAAAGGCCCAAGGGTTGAAGGACCTACTCTTGTTCATATGGAATTTGGAAATAAGAAAGAGAAATTAAAAATTAATGTGTTTCTAAGAAATTCTGTACTCCATTCCTGTGGTCACCCTTCTGCTAAATTGAGTTGAATGAACTGAAAAATGGCAGATGGAGTTCAATCTGGATAAATGCGAGGTATTGTATTTTGATACAACAAATAAGGGTAGGGCTTATACAATTAATGGGAGGGCCTTGGGTAGTGTTGTAGAACAGAGGGATCTCAGGGTGCAGTTCCATAATTCCTTAAAGTTTGTGTCACATATGGACAGGATGGTGAAAAAGGCATTCGGCACACTTACCCTTATCACTCAGTCCTTTGAGTATAAGAGTTGGGAAGTCATGTTGAGGCTGTGCATGACATTGGTGAGGCCTCTTCTGGAATACTGTGTCCAGTTCTGGTCGCCCAGTTATAGGAAGGATATTATCGAGCTGCAGAGAGTACAGAAGAGATTTACCAGGATGTTGCCGGGTATGGAAGGTTTGAGTTACAAAGAAAGGCTGGATAGGCTGGTACTTTTTTCACTGGAGCATAGGAGATTGAGAGGTGACCTGATAGAAGCTTATAAAATCATGAGGGGTATAGGCAGAGTTGATGGTAGTTGTCAATTCCCCAAGATGGGGAATTTCAAGACTGGGAGCACTAGTCTTTTAAGGTGAGAGGAGAGAGATTTTAAAAAGACATGAGTCAATTTTTTTTTACATGAAGGGTGGTTCGCGTGTGGAATGAACTTCCCGAGGAAGTGGTGGATGCAATTAAAAGACATTTGGTTGGATACATAAATAGGAAAGGTTTGGAGGGGTGGGGCCAGGAGTAGGCAGGTGGGACTAGTTGAGTTGGGATTATGTTCGGCATGGATGGGTTGGACCGAAGGTTCTGTTTCCGTGCTGTATGACTCTACCACCCTATAACTGGTTTATGAAAGTTTCTGTTGTAGACTCCTATCAATCCCCTGAGTGTTGTCCTATATCTCTTGGCCTGTGTTGGCATTGGACACAAAAAAACCCATATTGGCTCCAAACGATCAGGAAAGTGATTGCTCTCTGTTAAGAAGTTATGGTTGGGAATTGTTCTGTCATTGAAGAGTGTGGTGCTGAAAAAGCACAGCCGGTCAGGCAGCATCCGAGGAGCAGGAGAGTCACCATTTTGAGCATAAGCTGTGCCTGAACTGCTGTGCTTTTCCAGGACCACACTCTTCGACTGATCTCCAGCATTTGCAGTCCTCACTTTCTCCTGTCGTGGCTGGTGATTTTAAGTCCAGTTTAATTGTTGGAAAGTTGAATCTTTGCAAGGAGTGCGCTGTATTAAGTGGTTAATGCCAACCTCAGTAAAGTTTAAACAGGCAAGAAAAAAGCAACTTGGCTTAAAATCCATAGTCAAATGGACAAATGTGGGGTTGATTAGGGAGAGCGACTGGGGATTGCTTAAGGAAAATCATGTTTAATGATGTAACTGGATCTGAGGATGGATGGAAGAAGTTGGGCTGTTCCTTGGGGAGGGGGAGGCTGAGGTCAAAGTTTTCAGTCAAAGTCCTGAGGAATCCGGTTAGAGTAGAGAGGACAAAACTGTTCTTGTTTGTAAATAGATCAAGAACTAGAGGACGCAGATTTAAAGTTGTTTGCAACAGGAGCTAATGTGACGTGAGAGAAAAAAATCCTTTATCGCAACGTGAGGAGTTAGGATCTGGAACTCACTGAAAGGAACTTTGGTGGAGGCAGGTTCAAACAAGGCTGATATCAGAAGGTTCTAGGATGGTTATTTGAGTGGAAGCAATGAACGAGATTACACAGCAAAGGCAGGGGAATTATACAAAGTCAGAATGCTTATTTGTAGAGCCAGCACAGACAATATAGGCTGAATGGCCATCCCGTTGCTCCAGAACAAATGTGGGACTCTGTGAAGGGATTGCAAAGAAAGGGGGATAATTTGAGCAAGTGCAGCAACACATGGTGCTGAAACAACAAATGGACGACTTGGAATAAATCTCAGTGGGGAGGGGTTTCAGGAACTTGTCCATTTAGTTTATGCAGTGAAATGGCTGGCCTTGGCTTATTTAACACGTTCACCCAGCACGACATCTTCTGTGTGGGTTACGGTACAATGGTGGCACTGGATGAGAAGTCCAGATGCTGTGCATTCCAAACCCACACTGACAAGTAATGGAAGTGAAACTAATAAATCATTAACAACAGCCAGATTGTCAGATAAAACAAACTGAGTCAGTCATGTTCCTGGGGGCAGGAAAAGCTGTCAGACCACACTTTGTCTGGCCTACATAGTACTCCACGCTCTCCTTCGTTGATGCTGGCAGCTGTGAACTGACCGAGCAATCTGTAAACAGTGACTTCACAACATAGGGGCTGCAGGTGTTCGACTATAAAACCTGCCCCCCCCACCCCCCCACCCACAACTTCTCAGTTTTAACAAATGGGCAATCTTGTCATTGCAAATCCCTCACCCTCCCACATGAAGCGGGTGGGGGAAAAGCAGCAGGAGAAGTCTTCCTCCTCCAACCTGCCGCAGGTTTTGTTGAAACAAGCAGCCTGCAGCGTCTGTCTGCATTCTGTGGAATGACTGATGCCAGTCACTGCCACTGAGTTCCGAGTAATTGCTGGTGAACTGAGGGAGGGAAGACACCATGCTAGGCTGGAGGAGAGAGTGCACTCATACCTTTGTTGGCCTCAGGAATTTGGGAGGGGGAGGGGGAGGGGGAGAGAAAGTTGCAGTGGTTTCTGTCGTGGTTTGACCCGAGCAGCTCTGTGACACGGAACTCGCGCTGTACGGGCTGTTCCCTGGGACACACACCGAGACAAACGTCAACTGCGCCTGGAGGACCATCCACTCAGTGAAAAATGCTCTTTGGTCTGACCGAAACTTGTTGATTTAGATTTAGATTACTTACAGTGTGGAAACAGGCCCTTCGGCCCAATAAGTCCACACCACCCCGCCAAAGCGCAACCCACCCATACCCCTACATTTACCCCTTACCTAACACTATGGGCAATTTAGCATGGCCAATTCACCTGACCTGCACATCTTTGGACTGTGGGAGGAAACCGGAGCACCCGGAGGAAACCCACGCAGACACGGGGAGAATGTGCAAACTCCACACAGTCAGTCGCCCGAGGCGGGAATTGAACCCGGGTCTCTGGTGCTGTAAGGCAGCAGTGCTAACCACTGTGCCACCGTGCCGCCCTTCCAGACCAAGGAGTTGACCCTGATTTAGTGATACAGACTGGCACATTCCGAGGTGCTGAGGGACACACTAATGCCTGGGGCAAGGCACAGTGGGAAAAGACCACGGTCCAAGGTCTTTTGACACAAGTACAATGGGGGTCCGTTCAGTTTTCGGATCCTCTCGGTGCCTCACGTAACTATTATCTTGCCTGGGTAAGACATGATTTGGGTTTGTTTGTTGGAACCTCCAGAAAGTTATATTCCACTGTTTGTCTGTTTCTCATTAATACAAAAAATGTACAGAATCGAGCCACTCTAGTGACTATCTATGTATATCAATTTTTTTTATAAATAAAGTATAGCTTTGCAATTAAAAATGTTTAGATGGGTGTTTGTCATTTCATGGGGGGATGTCTTTGACCTGAGATGACCACACACTACATCTGTCATGTCAGTCTAATGGATTGTAAAAGTGAATTGCCTCTGGGGAGAAGTAAGATTGTTCAGTTTGAGAGGAAACATGAAGCCAACAATTATTTCTCTTGTCATCCTCACTTTCCAGATGCAGAGCTAATGTCCCTTTTAGCAAGGCAGTAGTGAGATTGGAAGAGTGGGAGATGGTACAATGAGGAATACAAACAGAAACGCTGTGAGAGGATTGGATTTACTTTCAAATGTTTCTATTTTGTTCAATTCAATTTATAAACACTGTATATGAGATGTTTCTTAGGATCTGAAGGGATCACAGATTTGTTCTTGTTGCAGGTTACATTATTTTTGGGAAAAAGCAGTTTGTCTTTGGAATTCCCTTGTTCAAAGGCAGTGGATGCAGAGTCTTTCAATACTTTTAAGGCAGAGGTAGATGGATTCTAGATGACCCAGGGAATCGGGGATATGCAGGAATGTTCAATACAAATCTGGCTCTAGATCTTGCTCAAAATTACAACTGAATGGGATTTTATTTGTTGCACATGGTTCCATATTGTCAAGAGTCCCTGTAATGAGGGGAAAACTTTCCATTTAAGGTAGCAATGTCGTCCTGAAGAAGGATCGCTGGACCCAAAATGTTAACTCTGCTTTCTCTCCACAGATAGAGTTATAGAGATGTATAGTACGGAAGCAGACCCTTCGGTCCAACTCAATATCGTAACTTAATCTAGTCCCACCTGCCAGCACCCAACCCATATCCCTCCAAACCCTTCCTATTCATATACCCATCCAGGTGCCTTTTAAATGTTGCAATTGTACCAGCCTCCACCACTTCCTCTGGCAGCTCATTCTATACACACACTGCCCTCTGTGTGAAAAGGTTCCCCCTTAGGTCTCTTTTATATCTTTCCCCTCTCACCCTAAACCTATGCCCTCTAGTTCTGGACTCCCCCACCCCAGGGAAAAGACTTTGTCTATTTACCCTATCTATGCCCCTCATGACTTTATGTACCTCTATAAGGTCATCCCTCAACCTCCAATACTCCCGGGAAAACAGCTCCAGCCTATTCAGCCTCTCCCTGTAGCTCAAACCTTCCAACCCTGGCAACATCCTTGTAAATCTTTTCTGAACCTTGTCAAGTTTTAGAATATCTTTCCGATAGGTGCAGAGTTTCTTCAGCAGTTTCTACTTTTGCAGCAATTTATCTTGGGCTGACGTCAGGCCCAGGAGAAAGTCAGGACTGTAGATGCTGGAGATCTGAGTCAAAAAGTTCCTGATGAAGAGCTTATGCTCGAAACATCGACTTTCCTGCTCCCCGGATGCTGCCCATTCAGCTGCGCTTTTCCAGTGCCACACTTTTTGACTCTGACTTCAGCCCCCACCGGGTCAGATTGCAAGATGGAACTCTGATGTGTTGGCAGCCTGTTTCACACTGCGCCTGTGTTTTCTTTCCAACTGAACGTACAAAATCTATGTCCAGGAGGAAACGAGTTAGCTGGAGCATCGTGAATGAACTCCAGAATTCACAAAATACCTCCAAGGCCAATCAGAGCAAATCCTGCCGTCAGAGGAGGGGTTTATGAACCGTGCAAAGTGAGCAGCAGGTTCACTGTAAAGCCACTTTAGCCGACCCACACCTTGGGACGGGATTGGGTACATTGCTGACTTCACATCCTGCCCTGATTTAGTAAAGTCACTGGACAGTTAGATTAGGCTGGGGCTGTACAACTGAGATCCCACCGGTTCCTATCATATCAATACAACTCTCGGTGCTTTGTGTGACTCCTGACAGTGAATCCATCCGCAGCGTTATTACAGCTGCAAAGGGTTATCAAGCAACACTTTCTTATTTCATTCCAGCATCCTCCACCCTACTTGCCAGGATACACTGGGATCACTTCGGGCATGCAGCAGTCTCAGATCCCTTCAGGATTCCGGATCTTGGAACCGCAAAGGCCGCCTCATGACTACTTGCCAATCGCAGTGTTGACCACAGTGTGCTGCTTCTGGCCAACAGGGATCATTGCTATTATTAAAGCACTGGAGGTAAACGTCTTCATCACTCCACTCACTCGAAGCAAATTTTCAGAGGGAAAGAGAGCCCTGTCAGTTGGCCTTATTCCAGCTCTGAGATACATTCTAGTGACAGCTTCAATGGTTTGTGTTTAATCGAGTTTTCGTTTAGTTTGTTTGCCATTACAATTTGATCTTACAATATTAAAATCCAACAACACAACATGAAAATGACATTGGACAATATAGGATTTATAGAACAGCAACAGGCCATTCTGTCCAGTCAATCCTTACTGCACTATTCAAGTCTCTTTCCCATCTTTCCCCGTCAAAATTTATCATTGGGACAATTTAATCAATTCTCCTTCAAATCCTTGCCCAGCTTTCCTTTTAATGCATTTATGTTGTTCACTTCAACCACTTCCTGCGTTCACAAGTTCCATACTCTCACACCTTTTGGGTAAAGATGTTGCGTCTGTGTTCTCGATTGCATTTTTTGCTGATTATCTCTCATTATTCGCTTTTTAAGATCAAACTTTTCTTGCTGTTCTTAGTATTGACTATTTCCCTCTGCTCCCAATTTGGTAAATCTGAAATTGTAGAAATTATTATATTTGATTCACAACCTGACTCCAATATTAAAGTCCCACCTGACAAGGTAAAATCTTTTGGACTAAGAAAGCACCAAAAAGCTATAGGAGAACGGTCCCAATGCTAAATAGAGTCATAGAGATGTCCAGCATGGAAACAAACCCTTCGGTCCAACCCGTCCATGCCGACCAGATATCCCAACCCAATCTAGTCCCACCTGCCAGTACCCGGCCCATATCCCTCTAAACATTTCCTATTCATATACCCGTCCAGATGCCTCTTAAGTGTTGCAAATGTACCAGCCTCCACCACTTCCTCTGGCAGCTCATTCCATACACGTACTCCTCTCTGTGTGAAAAAGTTGCTCCTTAGGTCTCTTTTATATCTTTTCCCTCTCACACTAAACCTATGCCCTCTAGTTCTGGACTCCCCGACTTTGGGAAAATACTTTGCCTATTTACCCTATCCATGCACCTCATAATTTTGTAAAACCTCTACAAGATTAGATTCCCTACAGTATGGAAACAGGCCCTTCAGCCCAACAGGTTCATTCCGACCCTCCGAAGAGTAACCCACCCTCTGACTAATGCAGCTACCACTATGGGCAATTTATCATGACCAATTCACCTGGCCTGCATATCTTTGGACTGTGGGAGGAAACCAGAGCACCCGGAGGAAACCCACCCAGACACTGGGAGAATGTGCAAACTCCACACAGACAGTTGCCCGAGGCTGGAATCAAACCTGGGACCCTGGTGCTATAAGGCAGCAGTGCTAACCTCTGAGCCACCGTGCTGCCCCTGTAGGTCACTCCTCAGCCTCCGACGCTCCAGGGAAAACAGCCCAATACTGTTCAGCCTCTCCCTATAGCTCATATCCTCCAACCCTGGCAACATCCTTGTAAATCTTTTCTGAATCAATAAAATGATTTTTGTCAACTAAAATTGGTTGGCCATTTTACAGGATCGGTGGACAGTCAATTTTGCTTTTTCATGGATTTATTTTCAGTATTTTAACATGCAAGTGTAAATGTATCACTCATCAGAAGTAAATATGTCTGTATCACTGAGCTGGAAACAGATTATGGAAAACGGTTAGCATATCTGTTGAAATAGCAGGTAATGGAATATTCTGCTGTATCATAAAGGAGTATCCTTGCTTTGATTATCAAATTACTCATCTGATATCCAATACAGGCTGAACAGAAATTTCTAACAAATATACATTCACAAATAACCAACTGCATCTCTCTTCTCGAGCAATTTTTAAAATTCATTTGTGGGATGTGGGCATCACTGGCTGGGCCAGCATTTATTGCCTGTCCCTAGTTTCCTTTAGAAGTTTGTGGTGAGTTGCCTTCTTGAACTGTCTCAGACTAAACCCAGCAGTTTTATCACTTTGTGTCACTTTTGACCTCGAGGTGAGCATCTTCATATCCACATTGCCACGATAAAGTCACAGAGTTGTACTGCACGGAAACAAACCCCTCAGTCCAACTCGTCCATACTGACCAGATATCCGAAACGAACCTAGTCCCATTTGTCAGCACTTGGCTCCTATCCCTCTAAATCCTTCCTATTCATAAACCCATCCAGATGACTTTTAAATGCCGTAATTGTACTAGCTTCCACCACTTCCTCTGGCAGCTCATTCCATACACACACCACCCTCTGCATGAAAATGTTGCCCCTTAAGTACTTTCTAAATCTTTCCTAAACCTATGCCCTCCAGATTTGGAAAAGACCTTGTCTATTTACCCTATCCATGCTCCTTGTGATTTTATAAACCTCTTTAAGGTCACCCCTCAGCCACTGATACTCTAGCCTATTCAGCCTCCAGCCTATTCAGCCTCTCCCTATAGCTCAAACCCTCCAACCCCAGCAACATCCTTAAATCTTTTCTAAGCCCTTTCAAGTTTCACAAATTCTGCAGCAGGAAGACCAGAATTCCAAAAGTGGCCTAACCAATGTCATGTACAGCCTCAAAATGACCTTCCAACTCCTTTAATCAATGCACTGACCAATAAAGGCAACACTATTTCTAACTTTGCAAACTCTCCTCACTTCAATTCTTTATCAGTTTATCTGAAAGCCTGAGGTTTGTCTTTGTTACTGCTAATTGTGAAAATGTCAATTTCCCACATTCCCCTGTAAACAAGGCCATTTAACATTGTGGCACTCTGTGCTTTAACTTGTCCCTTTCACCCCTGTGCTTGCTGACATGTAGTGAGGACCCATCGAGTGCCATCTCGATTTTAATATTCTCAGGCTTGTTTGCAAATTCTTCCATGATCTTACCGATTCTCTGTGTCTGTACTCTCCTTCAACTCCACAGCCCTCTGAGATACCTGCACTCATCTAAGTCTAGCATCTTGAGCACCTATGATTTTAATTGCATTGGTGGCAATGACTTCAGTGTTGAAACCCTAAGCTCCAGAATTACCTCCCTAAACCTGTTAGCATTACATCCATTTTTCTTACTTGAAATAAGTTGATATCTATTTCCCTGACCAAAACGTTGGCCATTTGTCCCAACAACATATGTCTGATCTGCTTTATAATACCCCTTTGAAATGCCTTCGTATGTTTTATCGGATTAAAGGTGTTCTGTGAATAAATGTTGTGGTTGTTCATTGCAATCAATGTTTCAAAATCAATATCTCTGCTCTTTCTGCTCCTCTCTGCTTATTCTGCTAAGCCTGTGCTGAAGCTTTGATTCCAGGACAGTATATGATTCTCTTCAAGTTTAATGAAGTTTAGTATGTGACAGGGTGAACCACCTTTCATTTTCTGGTCATCTGACAGCGACTATGAATAGAAACTCATGCCTCTGCACATTTCCCTTTGAAACCAAAAACATTCACTTCAATACCTGTCAGCAGCTGAAAAAACCACAGCTCTGCCTAAAGTTTACAGCAGATTTGTTCCTGCTGACAGTACTCGTCAGAGTCAATATATCTCCCAGGATTGATAGATTTGACAAAACAAATTCCCTCTGGCCGGAGAGAGGCCAAGCAGTGAATGATTATTAAGGGAAAAGGCTGGAGCAAGAATGAACTCTTTCTGGAAGGGGATGAAACTTGTATCGGCCCAGCCTCAGTGGATAGACTTCATATCTCCTGGATCAGAAAGTTGTAGGTTCGAGTCCCATTCTGACACCTGCAGTCCTACTGAATCAACGGGCTAGTTCTGTACTCCCACGGGTGTAATCTTTGACTGGGCGCTTATCACACAGGACCTGTCTGCTTGCTTAGGTAGGTGAACAAAATCCAGTCCTGGAGAGGAACACGGGAAGTTGTCCAAGCATCTGGCCAGTGAGCAGGGGGGTGGGAGTTGGCACGAAGCAGGGCGCGGTCAATGGGCACAGGGCAGTCACTAACCGGCCTTATTCTCTCCTGTGCAGACACGGGCAGCGGTGACACGAGGTGATCACCTATCGGCGGAGATCGCTTCCCGACAGGCTCGTAACTACTCCTTCGTCAGCCTGGCTGTGGGCATTGCTGCCATGGTCCTCTGTGCCATCTTGGTCATTGTCATAGTGATTGAGGCCAAACACCGTGACTCCGAATGGGACCCGTAATGGGGGTCAGGGCAGGTAACTCTGGCACACATCTGATCAGGTTCCAAAGCCTCCAGAATTCCTCTGAAACCTCCAGGAGTGAAAGATTAATCCTCTGGACACTGTGACAAGGACAAAAGAAACACTTAGGGAGTGCCAAGAACAAAATGGTTTCTTGTTTTTCTCAGAGCATGTTCAGTTATTAATCCAAAGGTATTGGTCATGGAGTTGGGGTGGGGGGTACTGGGGGGGAAGAGCTTGGGCAGAATTTAATACTCGCCATGGAAATCTTAGCACCAGCTCGAAAACCAGTGGGAGCCTCTGTTGGAGAAGGCCCACTGATATTTCGTGCTAATCAAATCCTTAAATTTATACTGCAGCAGGTCTTCCATCAGATTAGGGATTCCAAGGGCCAAAATAATCCCCACTCCCTCACGTCAGTTCCCTGCCAGAGGGCTGATGGGTAATCTGGGGTTGGCGGTTTCGCTGAGGGGACCCAGACCCAAGGCGTGTGAGTGAGGGAGTGGTGAGGTGGGGGTCACGGAGGAGGAGGTTTGTCAACAGCAATAGCAAAGTGAGGTGCAGCTCAGAGCGGACATCCCCCTCCACTCCGATGCCAAATCCTTCGATCAGCGCCTTTGGACAAGACGCTGGCCCCTGGAAACTCATAAGCAAACTTATTGGTGTTCCTCAGTGGCAGATTCCTCCTTAAATTGGGGTGATTGACAGACAAGTCTGTTTTAACACGGCATTCCATTTTCGTGCAGTCCCTTGTTATAAGAAAATCAAGTCATGGCAACACGATTTAAACTAATGGGGCCAGCATTGTGTTATAATGCACCCTTTAAAATTTTGTAATTTAGAAACACTGTCCCCAAATCGTCAATCATGTTATAGTGAATTTGTGTGAATGAAAACGCTCGTTATTGTAGAACAACCTGTACTCGTTAACAGGCCTCAATCAGAGTTGGCTGGAAAAAGGTGTTTAAAGGCTGTTCCCATAAATCTGCCTATTTAAAGCCCCACCTCACCTCAGCTCACCAAACTTACCACCAGGGAGGTATTAAATTCTGATCCTCATGTCCAATCAAAGGCTGCCCGAGAGCAAACCAAATCTGTTTAAAAACTGCATCACAAGGAAATAGAGTCTATTGAAACACTGCCCAACAGCAAACAGTGTCTATTTGTCTACAATGCCCTGATGAAACCTCTCTATTTAATCCACAGGATCAATTTTTAAGAATCTCTAGGAAGTGCACCTTGGTGAAGGCGGCCCTACTCCTGTCTCTGTGCACTGGGTCAGGAGTGCCCCTTTAAATGTTTGCATCAACACACTGACTGCTTAATATTCCTGTCTCGGAGATCCTGTGATTATGATTTAGGTAAATTACAGGAGCGTAGATCTCAAATCAGTGTGTTCAGAGATACTTATGAAATCAGTTGTAAAACAAGGCTTGTGCATGCAAAAAACCTAAACCTTAACCAAATCAAACATTTATATCATTTACAATATTGTTTCTCTTCCTTGCGTTTACAAGATATTTCAGTTCTTCAGGAAGAATGTGCTTCAGGTATTCTTGGCTGCACTTGTCCCTTCAAGCATTGTGTTAGTTTATGTTGAAAATTCTCTGAACAGCTTTCACAGAGTCTCACACCAAAATCGAAGCAACTTTCAGTTCAAATTTATTATTGAAAAGTTAGATTTATGTGCTCATGTTAAAGGGGGTACACTTTTCAATAATTCACTGTGAAGACATGTTATTAGTTGTATACACTGTAATACCTGCTCTTCCTGCCATGGTCAATCTACTTCCTGCTATATGTTGCAAGGTAAATGATGGGTTTTGTGCCAGTTCCTGGAATTTACAGACAGTTACACCACTCCTTCCCTGCCTTACAACAGGAGCAATTTATATTTATCTTTAATGTAGCAAGGGGCCCCAACGCGTTACATAGGAGTGAAGCTAAGATCAAAAACTGATAGTGAGCTATATAAGGTGGGTGAAGCATGATGCCTCTATGAGTCCCATTCAGCCTAACAGTGTTTGTTAAGTTAAGGAGGTAGGTGAAGATAATTGAGGGGATAACCGAATTCAGGACCGACGTGAGTGTAAGCAAACCAGTCAATGGGGGAGACAAGATCTGGAATTACAAGTTAGTGTCAGTAGTGGTGACCAGCTAAGCATCATTAATTGTTATTAAAAACCCATCTAGTTGACTAATGCCCTTTAGGAAAGGAAATTAATTTAGATTACTTACAATGTGGAAACAGGTCCTTCGGCCCAACAAGTCCACACCGACCCTCCGGAGAGTAACCCACAGAGACCCATTCCCCTACACCTAACACTACAGGCGATTTAGCACGGCCAATTCACCTAACCTGCATACTTTTGGACTGTGGGAGGAAACCGGAGCACCCGGAGGAAACCCAGACAGACATGGGGAGAATGTGCAAACTCCACACAGACAGTTGCCTGAGGTGGGAATTGAACCCAGATCTCTGGTGCTTTGAGGCAGCAGTGCTAACCACTGTGCCATCGTACCACCCGTATGTCTGCCATCTTTACCAGATCTGACCTACATGTGACTCCAGATCCACAGAAAAGTGGATGGCTCTTGCCAACCCTACCAAATGGCCGAGCAAGCCATTGACTTTCAGACAATTACAGATGGGCAACAAATATTTGCCCGGCCAGCAATGCCCCTGTCTCCATGGCAGAAATATAACAAATAAAATTGGAAATGCCTAAGGACCCTGGAGTTGGAGCAGCAAAAACATTCCAGAGGAAATGGTGAGCTTCTGGAGCAAATTGTACACAGGGATAAGAATTTCAAAATCAAAGCATCACTGGACTGGAAGCTAATATAAAGTCAGAGAGTTATAAAGGTCTTTGGCACAGGAGAAGGCACTCTGATGCTATATTCCCACACTCGGCCGTGTGTACCTTCATATTGCAAGCACATGTCGATAGAATGTAAATGTAGGTCATCCAACACAGGGTAATTGGTGTGTAGAAATTGATTTGAGTTTAGACACAGATAACTGAGTTCTAGATGGGTTCAAATTCAAAAACGGCTCAAGGTTGGAGAATGCATTGGAATAGTCAAGTCTGGAAGTAACAAAAACAGAATTGAAGGAGTGCAGAGTGCTTTTGGTTAAATGATGGTGAGGAACTGACCCTGGGGGTTGGGGTGGTTGGTTTGCAGTAATGTGCGATGTAAGGACATGCCACTCTCTCCACTATGGTTCGGAACAAGTGCAGGACTGGAAACTAATAGACCAGGCGGGTTGCTAGACCAGTCTTGATGTAGTGGGCTCCATTGCTTGGTTAGCCATGGGCTACTTCACTGACAGAGCAGGCTTGTGGAACTGCATGCCCTCCTCCTGCTTTGTTCCTGCACAGGCCAAGGGATAAACCTTGGAGCATCCAATCCCTCCATCCTCTGTATGAATGGCACCAGAATGGTCAGCTAGCTACTTTGTTAGATGTGTGTTTGCTGACCCAATCTAGTTTGGCTTGTTTTGATTCTTTGACCATAATCTGTTATCCACTATGTCAGTAATACAATTCCTTTGATGTTGCATACTGTCGCACCTCATATAATAAATCAGAATTCCTTCTCTAACACCATAAATTCAATTCCTCCTGTATTGTATATACTATTGTTTCCTGTATCCAAAAGTTGAATAATTCCTATATTTCAGAGAGTTACACTGTCTGTTAGAAGTCAAATTTTCCATATATTTTGTACATGAACTTCTACATCATAAATTAATCTATTCCTATATTCTGTATACTGAAAGTTCCTGTCATAAATCTATTTATTCTGTACTTTGAGGTTGTTTATAATAATCCTGTTTGATCCTACGTTTTATATACTGTCAACTCCAATACAATAGATTGAATTGCTTCTATACTCCAATGTTATTTCTCTTAAACCAGTTACTCTGTCATTTTTTTGTACAATCAGGGCCTAGATCTCCAAACCAATGAGGATGAGCAGACACTAGTGAAGTATTAGTAATATGTTTAATTTGGTTAATTGGATTAGCACCTTCATTAACGTAGCAGTGAGAAACAAATTGTAATGAATGGCATGTGTTAATTTCAAATGTTCATTCCCAACTCTGGTGTGCCTATAGTCTCTACATCAAAATGGATCTGCATGAGGTGCTGGTTGCCATGGTGACGTGCGAACAAATATTGCTTTTGGGATTTCTTTTCTTTTGATTTTCTACTCTGCTCTCCTAAATTCCAGCAGGATTAGACCGGGTAAACGCAGCAAGGATGTTCCCGATAACTGGGAAGTCCAGATCCATTGCGGGAGGGTCACCGATTACCGAGTAATCAATTTCGGACTGAGCTGAGGAGAAATCTCTTCACCCAGCTAGTGGAATTTGCTCGCGTAAACCACAGTTGATGTCAAAACAATGTATGATTCCAGAAGAAATTGGATAACCCACTTGGGGCTAAAGGGATCAAAGGATGTGAGGGTGAAACGAGAACAGGATGCTGACTTGGATGATCATATTGAATGGCAGAACAGGCTTGATGGGCTGAATGTTCAAAGCCTGCTCCTATTTTCAATGTTTCTACTGTCAGGGTTTTCCCGAGAGGTAGGTTCTGAACTGCTCTGGTAGTTTCAGATTGGGGGAAGTGGGGGTGGTGAGGATCCCACACTGTGCGGAACAGTCTCGATGTGATTTTCCGGGGAGATGCCAACTGCTGCCCAGAGGGTAGGCTCACCTGCCAATTTGGGTTTTCCCCACTGGAAAGCCGCAGCAGGATACCCATCTCTGAGGATAGGATTGGGGAGAAGGTTATCAGGGAACTCTGTACTGGGACTCTACACAAAGTGGTCTATCTCCTGGCAATTTATCTGAATCTATCCTACCCGCATGCCTCTGGAGAAGACTGACTGGGAACTCTCAGTTGCCCTCTATTAAGTGGCTTTCAGTTGGACCAGCTGGCCATCTAGGGATATGTAGGGCTAGTGGGCAGGTAGACCACCTGAACCAATCACCTCAAATCCAGGAAAAGAGCCTTGTACAAGTTGGAGCTGGGGAAGGAGGGCACAAGCACAAAGTTCTGCACCCACCTGCCTCCAGATCCAACCCTGGCCCACTGAGACCCTCTGAGGAAGCTCTGATATTTGTCTACCTTGGATTCCAGCATCTGCAGTTTTTTTGTCTCTAACCAAGTTTGCACCACTTTGAAGAGGATTCTGGGTAATCCAAGATGGAGGATGGGAAAAATTTCTGGCTGTAACAGCTGCTCCTTTTTTGACGTATTTAGGTGTTGGAGGTGATTTCCTCAAATTCCGGGAGCAGCAATGACTGTTTTATATGCTGTTGCATTGTTTTGAAACTTTGGAGAAAAAAAAGTCAAAACAACAGCACTTTTAAAAGGGAGAGGAACAGTCAAAGGAAGCACATGGTGAGGTCAGTGCAGGAGAGAGAGAGAGAAAGAAACACACCACAGTGAACCTGCACAGTTACTGCCTTTGCTGTTTGAATTCATGGAACGCTGGATATCGGAGTGCATCTGGGAAAATTAACAAACAGTGAAATTCACAACTGTTCTTGGAGGAACCTATTTGGGTGAGGTCACAGCACAGAAACAGGAAAGTGAATAGTTTTAAGAATGGCCTACAGAAAGTCTGCAGTAGTGAGTACAGTGGGTTCTTTCTTAATTATATGTCTCTTGATTAAATTTAAAATATATGCCATAAGTATTAATTTAACCTGGAGTAGTGTTTTGCAGAGGAATAAGACTGTGTTATTTTCTGGGTCTGTAGATTGAAAGAAGCAAAAATGGCCTTTAGTAGAGTGATATGCGCTTCTTGTCGGATGTGGGAGTTTAGGGAGAGGTTGCGTGTTATTGAGGATTATATCTGGTTGTGAATCCTATCAGATCGAATGGGTTGGTTTGTGAGACAGTTAGAGGCAATGAGGGATTTGCAACAGCAAGGGGATATGATGGATGGTAATTAAAGGAAGGGGGAAAGGGAGATAGTGAGGAAAGAGATCAATCTGAGACTGGTACAGTTGAGAACAGAAGCAAGTCAAACAGTCAGGGCAGGCAGGGACAAAGGAGAGCAAGGTAGGACTGATAAATTAAACTGCATTTATTTCAATGCAAGGGGCCTAACAGGGAAGGCAGATGAACTCAGGGCATGGTTAGGAACATGGGACTGGGATATCATAGCAATTACAGAAACATGGCTCAGGGATGGGCAGGACTGGCAGCTTAATGTTCCAGGATACAAATACTACAGGAAGGATAGAAAGGGAGGCAGGACAGTGGCGTTTTTGATAAGGGATAGCATTACAGCTGTACTGAGGGAGGATATTCCCGGAAATACATCCAGGGAAGTTATTTGGGTGGAACTGAGAAATAAGAAAGGGATGATCACCTTATTCGGATTGTATTATAGACTCCCTAATAGTCAGAGGGAAGTTGAGAAACAAATTTGTAAGGAGATCTCAGGATCTTTGTAAGGATAATTATTAGATTACATTACATTGTGGAAACAGGCCCTTTGGCCCAACAAGTCCACACCGACCTACCCATACCCCTACATTTATCCCTCACCTAACACTACGGGCAATTTAGCATGGCCAATTCACCTGACCTGCACATCTTTGTGACTGTGGGAGGAAACCAGAGCACCCAGAGGAAATCCACACAGACACAGGGAGAACATGCAAACTCCACACAGTCAGTCACCTGAGGCGGGAATTGAACCCAGGTCTCCGGTGCCTTGAGGTAGCAGTGCTAACTACTGTGCCACCATGCCACCTAGGTTATGGTTGGGGATTTTAACTTTCTAAACGTAGACTGGAACAGCCATAGTATTAAGGGTTTAGATGGAGCGGAATTTGTTAAGAGTGTGCAAGAAAATTTTCTGATTCAGTATGACTGACTAGAGAAGGTGCAAAACTTGACCTACTCTTGGGAAATAAGGCAGGGCAGGTGACTGAGGTGTTAGTGAGGGAGTACTTTGGGGCCAGCGACCATAATTCTATTGGATTTAAAATAGTGATGTAAAAGGAGAGACCAAATCTAAAAGTTGAAGTTCTAAATTGGAGGAATTCTAAATTGGTATTAGACAAGAACTTTCAAAAGCTGATTCGGGGCAGATGGAAAATGGGAATGAGATCATGAGAGTCCAGAGAAAGTATATTCCTGTCAGGGTGAAAGGAAAGGCTGGTAGGTATAGGGAATGCTGGTTGACTAAAGAAATTGCGGTTTTGGTTAAGAAAAAGAAGGAAGCATATGGCAGGATAGATGGAGTGAATCCTTACAACAGTATAAAGGCAGGAGTAGTATACTTAAGAGGGAAATCAGGAGGGCAAAAGGGGGACATGAGATAGCTTTGGCAAATAGAATTAAGGAGAATCCAAAGGGTTTTTATAAATACATTAAAGGACAAAAGGGTAACTAGGGAGAGAATAGATCAGCAAGGTGGTCTTTGCATGGAGCCGGAGAAAATGGGGGAGATACTAAATGAGTACTTTGCATCAGTGTTTACTGTGGAAAAGGACATGGAAGATATAGACTGTAGGGAAATAGATGGTGACATCTTGAAAAATGTCCCTATTACAGATGAGGAAGTGCTGGATGTCTTGAAACGGTTAAAGGTGGATAAATCCCCAGGAACTGATCAGGTATACCCTAGAACTCTGTGGGAAGCTAGGGAAGTGATTGCTAGATGTCTTGTTGCGATATTTGTATCATCGATAGTCACAGGTGAGGTGCTGGAAGCCTGGAGGTTGGCAAACGTGGTGCCACTGTTTAAGAAGGGTGATAAGGACAAGCCAGGGAACTATAGACCAGTGAGCCTGATGTCAGTGGTGGGCAAGTTGTTGGAGGCAATCGTGAGGGACAGGATGTACATGTATTTGGAAAGGCAAGGACTGATTAGGGATAGTCAATATGGCTTTATGCGTGGGAATTCATGTCTCACAAACTTGATGGAGTTTTTTAAAAAAGTAACAAAGAGGATTGATGAGGGCAGAGCAGTAGACGTGATCTATATGGACTTCAGTAAGGTGTTCGACAAGGTTTCCCCATGGGAGACTGGTTAGCAAGTTTCGATCTCATGGAATACAGGGAGAACTAGCCATTTAGATACACAACTGACTCAAAGGTAGAAGACAGTGTGGGTGGTGGAGGGTTGTTTTTCAGACTGGAGGCCTGTGACCAGTGGAGTGCCACAAGGATCAGTGCTGGGTCCACTACTTTTCATCATTTATATAAATGATTTGGATGTGAGCATAAGATGTATAGTTAGTAAGTTTGCAGATGACACCAAAATTGGAGCTTACCTCAGATTACAACAGGATCTTGATCAGATGGGCCAATGGGCTGAGAAGTGGCAGATGGAATTTAATTCAGATAAATGCAAGGTGCTGCATTTTGGGAAAGCAAATCTTAGCAGGACTTATTTACTCAATGGTAAGGTCCTGGGGAGTGTTGCTGAACAAAGAGACCTTGGAGTGCAGGTTCATAGCTCCTTGAAAGTGGAGTCGCAGGTAGATAGGAGAGTGAAGAAGGCGTTTGGTATGCTTTCCTTTATTGGTCAGTGTATTGAGTTCAGGAGTTGGAAGGTCATGTTGCGGCTGTACAGGACATTGGTTAGGCCACTGTTGGAATATTGCGTGCAAATTTGTTCTCCTTCCTATTGGAAAGATGTAGTGAAACTTGAAAGGGTTCAGAAAATATTCATAAGGATGTTGCCAGGGTTGGAGCATTTGAGCTATAGGGAGAGGCTGAACAGGCTGGGGCTGTTTTCCCTGGAGCGTCAGAGGCTGAGGGGTGACCTTATCGAGGTATACAAAATTATGAGTTGCATTGATAGGATAAATAGACAAAGTCTTTTCCCTGGAGAGGGGGAGTCCAGAACTAGAGGGAATAGGTTTAGGGTGAGAGGGGAGATATAAAAGAGACCTAAGAGGCAACTTTTTCACACAGAGGGTGGTGCGTGTATGGAATGAGCTGCCAGAGGATGTGGTGGAGGCTGGTACAATTACAACATTTAAAAGGCATCTGGATGGGTATATGGGTGGCACGGTGGCACAGTGGTTAGCACTGCTGCCTCGCAGCGCTGGAGACCCGGGTTCAATTCCCGCCTTAGGCGACTGACTGTGTGGAGTTTGCACGTTCTCCCCGTGTCTGCATGGGTTTCCTCCGGGTGCTCCGGTTTCCTCCCACAGTCCAAAGATGTGCAGGTCAGGTGAATTGGCCATGCTAAATTGCCCATAGTGTTAGGTAAAGGGTAGATGTAGATGTAGGGGTATGGGTGGGTTACGCTTCGGCGGGGCGGTGTGGACTTGTTGGGCCGAAGGGCCTGTTTCCACACTGTAAGTAATCTAATCTAATCTAATGAGTAGGAAGAGTTTGCAGGCTGGGTGCTGGCAGGTGGGACTAGATTGGGTTGGGATGTCTGGTCGGCATGGACGGGTTGGACCAAAGGGTCTGTTTCCATGCTGTACATCTCTATGACTCTAAGTTCTCTGCCTCCCTCAACGAGCACTCAGTGAGTCCCTTTCTCTCTGCCACAGCACCGTGAAGAAGGGTTACACCCGAATCACTGATTTCTCCATCTCCTGATGCTGCCTGGCTTGCTTGGGTTCTTCCAGCTTCCTGCTTGTCTACCATGACATGAGATGCAGCAGTGATCTTTCACTCCACAACATGGGCTTTATTAGTACGTTTGGCTATATCCTTCACTCGTGCAATGTCAGTCATTATCACTGGCTAGCACTGTTCCCTCAAGTGGCCAGGTTATTGACTTCAGTCCTAATTCAGAGACTGAATGGGACCTCCTGCTCCGATGAAGTGGTTATCTAATCATACTGTACTGAGACTCTGACCAGTTAAAACCAAACTTTGATTTGATGCAATTTATGATTGTCATACCTACCGAGGTTCAGTGAAAAATATTGTTTTGTGTGCTCACCAGACAAATCATACCTTATAATTATATAAGTACATTAGGGAAATAGAACAGGTTACAGAATATAATGTAACACTACAAAGAAGATTCAGAGAAAGATCAACTCTAATATATGAGAGCTCCATTCATAAGTCTGAGAACATTGGGGAAGAAGCTGTATTTAAATCTGTTGGTACGTATATTCCAACTTTTATGCCCTCTGACTGATGGAAGAGGGTGGAAGAGAATATAATCAGGGTGGGAAGGGTCTTTGAATTCTGAGAAAGAGTCTCTCCACCCAAAACATTAACTCTGATTTCTCTCCACAGCTGCTGCCAGACCTGCTGAGCTTTTCCAGCAATCTCTGTTTTTGTCTCTGATTGCGTTGGCTGCTCTCCTGAGGCAGCAGAAAGTGTAGGCGGAGTCATGGGGTGGAAGGCTGGCTCTTGTGATGGACTCGGCTGTGTTGACAACTCTCTGTAGTTTCTTGCTGTCTTGGGCAGAGCAGTTGCCATACCACACTGTGGTGCATCCGAGTAGGATGCTTTCTATGTTGCATCTACAAAATTGGTCAGAGGCACTGCGGACATGATGAATCTCCTTAGCCTCCTGAATTGTGTTTGAGAAAAACGTGGAATTCTGCTCGTTGTCCTGACCATGGATCCCTCAGTCAACATCACCAATGGACAAGGCTACTCGTTATCACGCTGCAATTTGTGGGATCTTGCTCTGCGTAAATTGCTTGCCCGTGTTTCCTACGTTGTAACCATGACTACCAAAGTTCCCTTGAGTTTTTCCTTTGTCCTGTGAGGTCCGTGAGCAGCTGAGGATTCCAGAGGGAGACGTTGCTCAGTGATACAAGGTGCGTCCCAGCAGGTATATTGGTAACTACATGTGATTGTGTAAAATGCTATAAATGTACTGAGGTTATGAAAGGCACTACGGTAAAAGAATGCCTTTCTGAGGTCATCTTGGCTGAGCTGAGTACACCCTGCATGAATGTTCCATCAGGGTCACTGCATTGCAATTGGTATCAGGAGGATGACCATTCTCCTTTCTCATACTCAAGGCTAACTTCACAGTCACCTCCGACGTGATGTGATACTATCACTTAGTTCAATTGTAGTTAGCCAGATGAATGTGGGTGTTCCCTGTGGGTGTTCCTACACCAGATGGACTGCAGTTGGCTCATCACCACCAATTAAAGAGAAACAATAAATGCTGGCCCCATCAATAAAGTTCACATCTCAAGAGGAAGGAAAAATGAGTGATATTGGTGTTCCACCTGACTCTCACTCAGTGACTTTATTTAACCTAAATGCTTTAGCTTTACTCCAGATGGTGAAAGGATGAAGAAAGATCCTGTGAATTCAAAGGTAAAGGAACAAACTAAAACAAGAAGTGATGAGGCTGAGAAAGAGCCCTCGGCCAAGTGGCACTGTCAGAGGTTTGGGGGTTACAAGAGGAAATAACCAGCTGTTTTTGAGACGAGAGAGAATTACAAAACAGAAAGGTTGAAAGGTGGAGACCACTGAAGCAAGTGAAAGAGTTGAGGGGAAGTGAAACAAGTTGTCAGGTCAATAAAAGTAAAAGAGAATTTGGACAGCAAGCCCCTCGTTCAAGAAGATCACGGCTGACTGTCTGCCTCAGTTACAAATCTTCCCACAATTTCCTTTGTCTGAAAAACAGAAAACATGATGTACACGAACATGATGTACATGAGGGATTGTATAGGATACTGCTGGGAAAGGCGACGAGTTAAAAAAAGCATAGGTGGAAAGGTCATCAGTGGGTTGTGAGGCTTTGCAACTCCTTGCCCAGAGAGCTGAGATCAATAGGTTCTTAATCAGTCGGGAAATCAAGGGTAATGTAGAAAGGGCAGGAATGTGGACGTGAGGAATATTGGATTAGCAACAATTCTATTAAGTGATGAAACATGCTCAAGGGGCCCAAATACTCTTCCTATTTCTTATCATCTTATATTAGTGAAAACTGGCTAAAAGTGAATCGATAGAACAAGGGTAAGGGAAGAGGGACTGGTGAATGCACCACCAGAGTTAGCTACTGAAGTAAAAGCCATCTCACCTTTTTAAGAATAGATTACACAGGTGGCTGTAGTAAGCACGAGAGTGAGGGAATCAGGAATGCTTGGACTGCTGGGCCTGTTCAGTGTTGTAGCTTTGATGTAATTCTAACATCAAGTGTCATCGTCAAACTCTTGAGGGTGTGAGGTATGAACCTACTGACAATGAACAGGCAGTCCAGTTTCCCCACACTGACAATGGCGATCATTGGAGGTGAAAAAAAATGTATTTTTTTCATAAACGTTAATAACATACAAAATACTGAACATCTTGTCACTGTGTTTTACAATGTTTTCACAATGCGAGTGGTAACGATTGAAGACCCACCATTGTGAGTCTCCCCACAACACATGGACTGCAGTGGTTCAAGAAGGCAGCTCACCCCCACCTTCTCAAGGGCAACTAGGGACGGACAATAAATGCACAGGTCAGCCACTTAGTATCAGTCATTGGTAAAAGAACAAGCTCTTTCCAAAAGTACCACGTAGTTATGATTCTGACTTGCAAAAAAAGATCATTCCAAACAGGACTGGAGATAAGAGTACCACCGGTGGCCTGGCTGATAAACTTACATTCAACATTCGGGACTGACTCATAGAGTCATAGAGATGTACAGCATGGAAATAGACCCTTCGGTCCAACCCGTCCATGCCGACCAGATATTCCAACCCAATCTAGTCCCATCTGCCAGCACCCAGCCCATATCCCTCCAAACCCTTCCTATTCTTATACCCATCCAAATGCCTCTTAAATGTTCCAAATTGTACCAGCCTCCACCACATCCTCTGGCAGCTGATTCCATACACGTACCACCCTCTGTGTGAAAAAGTGGCCCCTTAGCTCTCTTTTATATCTTTCCCCTCTCACCCTAAACCCGTGCTCTCTAGTTCTGGACTCCCCGACCCCAGGGAAAAGAACTTGCCTATTTATCCTATCCTTGCCCCTCATAATTTTGTAAACCTCTATAAGGTCACCCCTCAGCCTCCGACGCTCCAGGGAAAACAGCCCCAGCCTGTTCAGCCTCTCCCTGTAGCTCAGCTCCTCCAACCCTGGCAACATCTTTGTGAATATTTTCTGAACCCTTTCAAGTTTCACAACATCTTTCCAATAGGAAGGAGACCAGAATTACCAGCAATATTCCAACAGTGGCCTAACCAATATCCTGTACAGCCGCAACATGACCTCCCAACTCCTGTACTCAATACCCTGACCGATAAAGGAAAGTATACCAAACGCCTTTTTCACTATCCTATCTACATGCGACTCCACTTTCAAGGAGCTATGAACCTGCACTCCAAGGTCTCTTTGTTCAGCAACACTCCCTAGGACCTTACCATTAAGTGTATAAGCCCTGCTAAGATTTGCTTTCCCAAAATGCAGCACTTCACATTTATCTGAATTAACCTCCATCTGCCACTTCTCAGCCCATTAGCCCATCTGGTCCAGATCCTGTTGTAATCTGAAGTAACCCTCTTCACTGTCCACTACACCTCCAATTTTGGTGTCATCTGCAAACTTACTAACTGTACCTCTTATGCTCGCATCCAAATCATTTATGTAAATGACAAAAAATAGAGGGCCCAGCACCGATCCTTGTGGCACTCCACTGGTCACAGGCCGCCAGTCTGAAAAACAACCCTCCACCACCACCCTCTGTCTTCTACCTTTGAGCCAGTACTGTATCCAAATGGCTAGTTCTCCCTGTATTCCATGAGATCTAACCTTGCTAATCAATTTCCCATGGGGAACCTTGTCGAACGCCTGACTGAAGTCCATATAGATCACATCTACTGCTCTGCCCTCATCAATCTTCTTTTTTACTTCTTCAAAAAACTCAAATCAAGTTTGTGAGACATGATTTTCCATGCACAAAGCCATGTTGATTATCCTGAATCAGTCCTTGCCTTTCCACAAACATGTACATCCTGTCCCTCAGGATTCCCTCCAACAACTTGCTCACCACCGAGGTCAGGCTCACTGGTCTATAGTTCCCTGGCTTGTCTTTACCACCTTTCTTAAACATTGGCACCACATTTGCCAACCTCCAGTCTTCCAGCACCTCACCTGTGACTCGATGATACAAATATCTCAGCAAGAGGCCCAGCAATCACTTCCCTCGCTTCCCACAGAGTTCTCGTGTACACCTGATCCAGTCCTGGGGATTTATCCACCTTTATGCGTTTCAAGACATCCAGCACTTCCTCATCTGTAAGATGGACATTTTTCAAGACGTCACCATCTATTTCCCTACAGTCTATATCTTCTATATCCTTTTCCACAGTAAATGCTGATGCAAAATATTTATTTAGTATCTCTCACATTTTCTGTGGCTCCACACAAAGGCCGCCTTGCTGATCTTTGAGGGGCCCTATTCTCTCACTAGTTACCCTTTTGTCCTTAATATATTTGTAAAAGCCCTTTGGATTCTCCTTAATTCTATTTGCCAAAGCTATCTCATGTCCCCATTTTGCCCTCCTGATTTCTCTCTTAAGTATACTCCTACTGCCTTTATACACTTCTAAGGATTCACTCAATCTCTCCTGTCTATACCTGACATATGCTTCCTTCTTTTTCTCAAACAAACCCCCAATTTCTTTAGTCATCCAGCATGCCCTATACCTACCAGCCTTCCCTTTCACCCTGACAGGAATATACTTTCTCTGGATTCTTGTTATCTCATTTCTGAAGGCTTTCCATTTTCCAGCCGTCCCTTTACCTGCGAACATCTGCCTCTAATCAACTTTCAAAAGTTCTCGCCTAATACCATCAAAATTGGCCTTTCTCCAATTTAGAACTTCAACTTTTAGATCTGGCCTATCCTTTTCCAGCACTATTTTAAAATGAATAGAATTAAGGTCGCTGGCCCCAAAGTGCTCCCCAACTGACACCTCAGTCACCTGCCCTGCCTTGTTTCCCAAGAGTAGGCACCTTCTCTAGTAAGTACATCCACATACTGAATCAGAAAATTATCTTGTACACACTTAAGAAATTCCTCTCCATCTAAACCTTTAACACTATGGCAGTCCCAGTCAATGCTTGGAAAGTTAAAATCCCCTACCATAACTACCCTATTATTCTTACAGATAGCTGAGATCTCCTTACAAGTTTGTTTCTCATTTTCCCTCTGACGATTAGGGGATCTATAATACAATCCCAATAAGGTGATCATCCCTTTCTTATTTCTCAGTTCCACCTAAATAACTTCCTTGGATGTATTTCTGGGAATATCCTCCTTTAGCACAGCTGTAATGCTATCCCTTATCAAAAATGCCATTCCCCCTCCTCTCTTGCCTCCCTTTTTACCCTTCCTGAAGCATTTGTATCCTGGAGCATTAAGCTGCCAGTCCTGCCCATCCCTGAGCCATGTTTCTGTAATTGCTATGATATCCCAGTCCCATGTTCCTAACCATGCCCTGGATTCATCTGCCTTCCCTGTTAGGCCCCTTGCAATCTAATTTATTAGTCCTACCTTGTCCCTGCCTGCCTTGACTGTTTGACTCACTTCTGTTCTCAGCTGTATCCGTCTCAGACCAATCTCTTTCCTCACTATCTCCCTGGGGTCCCCCCCCCCACCTTACTCGTTTAAATCCTCCCAAGCAGTTGGAGCAAATTTTCCTGCCAGTATATTAGTCCCTTTCCAATTTAGGTGCAATCCATCCCACTTGTACAGGTCACTTCTACCCCAAAAGAGATTCCAATGATCCAAAAATGTGAATCCTTCTCCCATACACCAGCTCCTCAGCCATGCATTCATCTGCTCCATCCTCCTATTCCTGCCCTCACTAGCTCATAACACTGGGAGTAATCCAGATATTACTACCCTTGAGGACCTCCTTTTTAAATTTCTGCCTAACTCTCTGTAACCTCCCTTCAGAATCTCAACCTTTTCCTTTCCAATGTTGGTTTCAATGTGGACAATGACGTCCTGCTGGCCCCTCTCCACCGTGAGAACATTCTGCACCCTCTCTGAGACATCCTTGATCCTGGCACCAGGGAACAACACGCCATTCTGCTTTTTCTCTGCTGGCCACAGAAACATCTGTCTGTACCTCTGACTACAGAATCCCCTTACACAATTGATCTATTGGAAGCCATTGCATTAGAGCCAGTCTCAATACCAGAAACTCGGCTGTTCGTGCTACATTCCCCTGAGAATCCATCACCCCCTACATTTTCCAAAACAGCATACTTGTTTGAAATGGGTATATCCACAAAAGACTCCTGCCCTAGGTGCCGACCTCTCTCACCCTTCTTGGAGTTAACCCATCTATGTGAATGATTCTGAGACATTCCGCCCTTCCTGTAACTGCCATCCATCACATACTGTTGCAAATTCCTCATCGCTTCTATCTGTCTCTCCAACCAATCCACTCAATCCAATAAGATTCGCATCCAACAGCATTTATGGCAGCTTTAATCCACAGTAAATGTTAAACTCTCTTTGAACTCCCACATCTAACAAGAAGTACATATCACTGCAAAGGCCATTTTGCTCCTTCACAATCTACAGACCCAGAAAATAACACCGTCTTATTCTTCTACAAACACTGCCCCAGGTTAAATTAATAGTTATGACTTATATTTTAAGTTTAATCAAGAGACTTATCTCCAAAAACATATAATCAAGAAAGAATCCACTATACTCACTACTGCAGCCTTTCTCTTGGACAGACTTAAAACAACAATTAACTTATCTGATTCTGTGCTGTGAACTTCACCCAACAGTTCCTCCAAGATTAGTTGTGAATTTCACTGTTTGTTAATTTTCCCAGATGCACTCCGATGTCCAGCGATACACAAATTCAAAAACAGCAAAGGTGGTAACTGTGCAGGCAGGCAGGCACGCGCGCGCACACACATACACATACACACACACACATACACACGCACACGCACACACACACACACACATGCGCTCTCACTCTCTCTCCTGCACTGTCCTCACATGTGCTTCCTTTGTCTGCTCTTCTTCCTTTTAAACTGCTGTTGTTTTGACTTTTTCCCAAAGTTCCAAAACAATGCAACAGCATATAAAACAGTAACTGCTGCTCCTGGAATTCGAGGAAATCACCTCCAACACCTAAAATGGATCAAAAAAAAGGAGCAGCTCTTACAGCCAGAAACTTTCCCCATCCTCCATCTTGGATTACCCAGACTTCTTTCCTTCGAGTTACCACATGATTGAACTATTTTAAAAAGTAGCAATAGCTGATTTATTTTTCTTTGTGTGGCAATAATTTAAAATAGCTGTGGGGCACTTCCAGCAATTGTCATGCAGGATCCTTTGTACATGGAGGCTCTCAGCTGCAAATCATCTTTACAGAGGAGTATGCCCACTTTTCAAAGTGGAGACATTTTTTCTATCAGGAGCCCTTTAAGAATCCCGGCCATGGTAAAATAAACAGAAGTATCCAGGTACAAGACCACTGATCACCCAGTGCAGTACTGAGAGAATGCTTGTCTGTCTGTCTGGGCTATTTTGAGGAAGAGGAGGGGATTTACAATTCCCTCACTCCACCACCTTCCTGGTCACTATTTATCCCTCAACCAGTATCTACAATTGGGCAGCACTTGCTGCTCAAGCTTGAGTGTGCTCATAATAATGAATTAAAGATGATTTGTTTAGCCTAAACAATGGTTTATTTATATTAGAAGTGACATACGATCATACACAGGGACCTGTTCTTTGCAAGGAGAAAGAATACACTTTAAAAATAAAGTTAAAAATCACACAACACCAAAGCATCCAATTTCCAGTTAAACCTGTTGGACTATAACCTGGTGTTGTGTGGTTTTTAACTTTGTACACCCCAGTCCAACACCGGCATCTCCAAATCATGACTTTTAAAAGTAAAGTTTTGTTTGTTACCAGCATCTTTGGAGAACCAATAGTGCCCTACTGAGTTTTTTAAAATCAATATCTCAGCCAACTAGAGTTCACCAACCAACTAACACTTTTTTTGTGTGCTTTAAATTATTGTGGTAAATTAAAATTTGGCAGACTTGCATTTATCCTGGTGAATCAAAATCGAACCTTTCAGCAATGTGTCTGTGTGCTCATCAGTATTTAAGTTCTGCATTATCCAGTGACTGCTAGTGACATATTTTAAATTGACCATCCACCTCCTGGGAGGAGGGAAAGGACACGCATGGTTGATGATTCAGGCCAACCTTTTTCAAGATTTCTCTATATAAGTATTTTACCCCAGCACCAGCTCCCTCACCAAATCTGTTTATAGAGTAATTGTGTCAAAGAAATATACAGCATGGAAACAGACCCTTCGGTCCAACCCGTCCATGGTGACCAGATATCCCAACACAATCTAATCCCACCTGCCAGCACCCGGCCCATATCCCTCCAAACCCAACCTATTCATATACCCATCCAAATGCATCTTAAATGTTACAATTGTACCAGCCTCCACCACATCATCTGGCAGCTCATTCCATACACGTACCACCCTCTGCGTGAAAAAGTTGCCCCTTATGTCTCTTTTATATCTTTCCTCTCTCACCCTAAAGCTATGCCCTCTAGTTCTGGACTCCCCCACCCCAGAGAAAAGAGTTTGTCTATTTATCCTATCCATGCCCCCCATAATTTTATAAACCTCTAAAAGGCCTCCCCTTAGACTCCAACGCTCCAGATAAAACAGCCCCAGCCTATTCAGCCTCTCCTTATAGCTCAAAGCTCTCCAGCCCTGGCAATGTCTTTGTAAATCTTTTCTGAACCCTTTCCAGTTTCACACCATCCTTCCAATAGGAAGGAGACCAGAACTGCATGCAATATTCCAACAGTGGCCTAACCAATGTCCTGTACAGCCGCAACATAACCTCTCAACTCCTGAACTCAGTACTCTGACCAATAAAGGAAAGCATACCAAATGCCTTCTTCACTATCCTATCTACCTGCGACTCCACTTTCAAGGAGCTATGAACCCGCACTCCAAGGTCTCTTGGTTCAGCAACACTCCCCAGGACCTTACCATTAAGTGTATAAGTCCTGCTCTGATTTGCTTTTGTTTGCTTTCACTTTATCTCTGGATGTACTTTTCAATTTTGTTTTTGCAAGTTCGGCTGCTGTCAGGTTTGATTTTGTCACTGAATAAACATTGCCGCCTCTCAAGGTTATTGCAAGTGAACGACAGCGACTGAAGCTTGAATAATTTGCCAACTTCACCTTCGGGCCTGGTTTGAGGAATAGGGTAGACGAATGCACATAAGATTTCATGTCTTTCAATAAAACCAATGCTGTGAAATAAAAGTTAACCCTTCCAGGTTTTATCGAATTCTTTGCAAGAAAGAAAACAAAACGGCAAAAATATTCAGAAGTTTGCCACAGAACAAGAGGAGCCGATGTTTTTTTTAGATTAGATTAGATTACTTACAGTGTGGAAACAGGCCCTTCGGCCCAACAAGTCCACACCGCCCCGCCGAAGCGCAACCCACCCATACCCCTACATTTACCCCTTACCTAACACTACAGGCAATTTAGCATGGCCAATTCACCTGACCTGCACATCTTTGGACTGTGGGAAGAAACCGGAGCACCCGGAGGAAATCCACGCAGACACGGGGAGAACGTGCAAACTCCATACAGTTAGTCGCCTGAGGCGGGAATTGAACCCGGATCTCTGGCGCTGTGAGGCAGCAGTGCTAACCACTGTGCCACCGTGCCGCCCACACTGCGCCATTTTACCCAGGATCCTTTGAAATATGGTTCAGGTTCAGACCTGGCAGTGGATCAATTTCCAACGTTCATGTTCAAAGGGCTACAATCCTTTGACGTCTGAGAAAAGAACAAAGATTGAATTGAATATCTCTCATAAGAATGTTAAATACCTTTGAGCTCACAGCTACATCTTAACTTAATCTTAGAGGATAGTCATAAAGTTGCTGTAGTGTAGGAACAGGCCATTTGGATCACTGAGTTCACACTGCCCCTCCAAAGAGCACCCCACCCCAACCCAACCCACACTTCTTCCCTATCTCTGCAACCCTCAATTTCCCATGACCAATCCACTTGGCCTGCACATCCCTGGACACAAAGGGCAGTTTAGCATCCACCTAATCTGCACAGTTTTGGAATGTGGGAGGAAACTGGAGGACCTGAAGGAAACTCACACAGACACTGGGAGAATGTGCAAACTCCACACAGCCGGTTGCCCAAGGGTGGAATCGAACCTGGGTCCCTGATGCTGTGAAGCAGTGGTGCTAACCATGGAGCCACCGTAACACCCTTAACAGCACCTTCCCCAACTTCCTTAACAGTACAATGAGTAACACCATTGTCTCCGATGGTGATGGCTCAATGAGTGGTATTGTTGTGTTTGCATCAAAACGTTGTACCGATGAAGGCACTTGAGCAGAGAAATTTAGAGAAATGTGCAGCATTGTCAGAGGTTCCTGTCCTCTGAAAGAGATGTTGAATTAAGCCCTTACCTGCCTCCTCAGGGGATGGTATGGATTCCATACTTTCTCATGAATGAGCAGGGCAATTCTCCCTGGTGCTCTTGGAGTCCTCCAGCGGCATCACTAAACTAAACAGATCATCCGGTCATGACCACAGTGCTGTTGGTGAGAGCCAGCTGTGTGGTAATTGGTTTCTCTGCTTCCCTACATTACTGCGCTCAAGGTGAATCCCTCACCTGTTGTACCATACTTCACTTTGGATATCCTGTTGTCAAAGGTGCTAGAGAAATGAACATATTTGTTTCAGTGGGAATTGTTGATTTTGATGAGGCTAGAAGGAGAGGAGTATCATGGATGGATTACTGGATTAGTGGTGCTGGAAGAGCACAGCAGTTCAGGCAGCATCCAATGAGCAGCGAAATCAACGTTTCGGGCAAAAGCCCTTCATCAGGAATAAAGGCAGTGAGCCTGAAGCGTGGAGAGATAAGCTAGAGGAGGGTGGGGGTGGGGAGAGAGTAGCATAGAGTACAATGGGTGAGTGGGGGAGGAGATGAAGGTGATAGGTCAAGGAGGAGTGGATAGGTGGAAAAGAAGATAGGCAGGTCGGACAAGTCAAGGAGACAGTAACTGAGCTGGAAGTTTGAAACTAGGATGAGGTGGGGGAAGGGGAAATGAGGAAGCTGTTGAAGTCCACATTGATGCCCTGGGGTTGAAGTGTTCCGAGGCGGAAGATGAGGCGTTCTTCCTCCAGGCGTCGGGTGGTGAGGGAGCGGCGGTGAAGGAGGCCCAGGACCTCCATGTCCTCGGCAGAGTGGGAGGGGGAGTTGAAATGTTGGGCCACAGGGCGGTTTGGTTGATTGGTGCGGGTGTCTCGGAGATGTTCCCTAAAGCGCTCTGCTAGGAGGCGCCCAGTCTCCCCAATGTAGAGGAGACCACATCAGGAGCAACGGATACAATAAATGATATTGGTGGATGTGCAGGTGAAACTTTGATGGATGTGGAAGGCTCTTTTCCACCTATCCACTCCACCCTCTCCTCCTTGACCTATCACCTTCATCTCCTCCCCCACTCACCCATTGTACTCTATGCTACTCTCTCCCCACCCCCACCCTCCTCTAGCTTATCTCTCCATGCTTCAGGCTCACTGCCTTTATTCCTGATGAAGGGCTTTTGCCCGAAACGTTGATTTCGCTGCTCGTTGGATGCTGCCTGAACTGTGTGCTCTTCCAGCACCACTAATCCAGTATTTGATTTTCAGCATCTGCAGTCATTGTTTTTACCTTATCATGGATGGATGCCAGGCCACATGCTTTCAGGCAGGGATGAGCTGGTTAGGGTAAATGGCTTCCAAGCTGCTGACTGGTACATCTGGTGAAATGGTGGCTGGGTCTTCAGCAGCAACAGCAGCAATGCCCAGGCAGCAAGTCATGCCCTGTAGAACCTGTGAATGACGTGAGACAGGAGGAGACCGCTTGGATCATTGGGTCATTGTCAGCTCTTCAAAAGAGCTATCTCATCAACCCCAGCCTGATGGCATCTGCACAAAAACAGAAGGTGCTGGAGAAGCTCAGCAGATCTGGCAGCATCTGAGAAGGAACATTATCATTGGTGTCTGCGTTTTGAATCCCCTCTGTCCTTTTCACCTCCCGGCTTTCAGAATGTTTGTTTGAGTCTCGGTGGAGACCAAGGATGTCTATTTTTTTGAAATCCAACAGCCCAGGTATTTACAAAAAGAAAAACCGAAAGAATCGCAGATGCTGTAAATCAGAAACATAGACAGAAGTTGCTGGAAAAGCTCGGCAGGTCTGGCAGCATCTATGCAGAGAGAGATCAGAGTGAACATCTTGGGTCAAGTGACCCATCCTCAGAAATACTGATAAAAAAAAATTAAGCCATGGTTTAAATCAAAAGAATTGCCAAACAGAATCAATGTCAATATTCATAACCACACTCAAGTGTAAATAGTCAGCTACATTGCTGGTGCTAAAGGAATGATGACCACAGTTACCATCTAAACCAAACTGAAAATGTCAATTTCTTTTGACACCTATTTGACTTACTTCCCTAAATTCAAGTCAGATACACAGCAACATTTGGCGGATTATCCACTTAGTCTGCATCCTGATTAGAAGATTCATATAAATGCCTTTAAATTACTTCCGGAAATGTTTTCCCCTCAAATCTCCCCCAAATGTCCCATGGTTCAACAGTGGTGGAGCTAGCTTTTTGGGTCCCTGGTTCCTGTATTATATAGCTCTGGGCTGTTATATCTAGAACTCTCTATCTCTCTTTTCAGCCTGGCTATCTCAGAAATCTAATCACCATTCAGAATCCTTCATTTAACAAAACATTTAAACCCCTCAAGCCAGCACAACAAATGTTAAGGGAATTCTGCGGGAAAGAGATGTTCCTTGATCTGCAGGCAGATTGCTCTAAATACCAAAAAAGATACTCCCAATCTGCTGACCCCTGTAATAATCATTTTGTGCCCTTCTCCTTTGCTATTCTATTGTTTATCTCCAAGGTAACGTGGTCATGTGATCAGTTAGTGGAGGCAAGATGCTTTACTATAAAACATCTTGCAGATAAACCAAGTACTTAAAGGAGCCAAAACCCCATCATAAATCATAATTATTTTCCTCCTACAGGTACATTTTTAAAATTGATTCATTTGTGGGATATGGGTGTCTCTGGCTGGGCCACCACCTATTGCCCATCCCTAATTGCCCCTTGAGAGGGTGGGGGTGAGCTGCCTTCTTGAACCGCTGCAGTCCATGAGATGTGGGTTGAGCCACAATGCCCTTAGAAAGGGAATTCCAGGATTTTGACTCTGCAACATGGAAGGAACGACAAAATATTTCCAGAATTGTGAGTGGCATGGAGTGGAATTGGAAAGTGGTCGTGTTACCATGCACCTGCTGCCCTTGTCTTTCAAGATGGAAGTGATTGTGGATATGCAAGGTTCTGTCTGAGGATCTCTGGTGAATTTCTGCAGTGCCTCACACCCTCACACTCCTGACTTGTGCCAACATTTCAACTCCTCCTCCCACTCTGCTGAGGACATGGAGGTCCTGGGCCTCCTTCACTGCCGCTCCCTCACCACAATAGACAATAGACAATAGACAATAGATGCAGGAGTAGGCCATTCAGCCCTTCGAGCCTGCACCGCCATTCAATATGATCATGGCTGATCATTCCCAATCAGTATCCTGTTCCAGCCTTATCGCCATAACCCTTGACTCCACTATCTTTAAGAGCTCTATCCAATTCTTTCTTAAATGAATCCAGAGACTGGACCTCCACTGCCCTCTGGGGCAGAGCATTCCACACAGCCACAACTCTCTTGGTGAAGTAGTTTCTCCTCATCTCTGTCCTAAATGGTCTACCCCGTATTTTTAAGTTGTGTCCTCTGGTTCGGCACTCCCCCATCAACGGAAATATGTTTCCTGACGCCCGGAGGAAGAACGCCTCATCTTCCGCCTCGGAACACTTCAACCCCAGGGCATCAAAGTGGACTTCAACAGCTTCCTCATTTCCCCTTCCCCCACCTCACCCTAGTTCTAAACTTCCAGCTCAACACTGTCCCCACGACTTGTCCGGACTTGTCCTACCTGCCTATCTTCTTTTCCACCTATCCACTCCACCCTCTCCTCCCTGACCTATCACCTTCATCCCCTCCCCCACTCACCTATTATACTCTATACTACTTTCTCCCCACCCCACCCTCCTCTAGCTTATCTCTTCACACTTCAGGCTCACTGCCTTTATTCCTGATGAAGGGCTTTTGCCCGAAACGTCGATTTCGAAGCTCCTTGGATGTTGCCTGAAATGCTGTGCTCTTCCAGCACCACTAATCAAGAATCTGGTTTCCAGCATCTGCAGTCATTGTTTTTACCTTGTGGATGGTGGAAGTCAGGAGGTGAGTTCCCTGCTCCCCACAAATCACACACATATCCCTTTACTTGTTGCGTCCTTTGTCCCACGGTGTTCAGTACCATTTGTAGACTCCACAAAAATGGAATCACTCCATTCCTCTGTGAAACAGTCCACAATGAAATAAGTCTTCTTTGTTCTCTTTCTCTCTCTCTCTCCCTCACACTCTCTGTCTCACTCTATCCCTTTGAGTGAGAAGGTGCCCTCACAGCAGATGGCCTTCTGAACATGGAGCCAGGACTCCAGCCAGCATCGCCTTCCGCCCACCCCGTGGGATGTTTTGTGTCGCACTGTGTGTCAGCAAATGTTTCACAATCACCATGACCACGGCCAACGGCACACACGCATTTTTTTGTAAAAGACAATAAGCCAGGAATGAAAAAATGCAAATGTCATCTTAACTGTTCTGGAAATGGGTCAAGTTACCAAAACTAAAGATGGACAAGAAGAGAGGTTGTGCAAAGTAGCTGATAAAACTGGCAGCATCACAGTTTCAGTGTGCGATGAGGTTGGAGGTCTAACACAGCCCAGAGATACCATCCGCTTAAAGAAAGACTATTCTTCAAGGTGGGAAAAAAACTGCCTAACATTCTATATCAGGAGGTCTTCAAACATCAGGAGGGTTTTACATGGTATATTCAGAAGAACCCAACTTTAGTGATCCAAACCCAGAATACCTCAACCAGTTGAGCCAAACCATCAAAGCAGCACAAAGCGACCAGAGAAACAATTCTCCTCCACATCAGCTGGCTACAGACAGACAGATGCAAGCAGGAAATGGCTCACAATGCGGGCCATTGCAAGGCGGGGTTTCCCCTATCAACAACAGAACCCTCATTTTGTAGCTGGTGGTGTCCCCAGTGGACGGGGTCCAATAAGTCAGCCACTGAGGGCTCTAGTGCAAGGATCTACAGCAATGACCACTGTTAGTAATGGGAGGGGCCCAAGTAAACCATTCAGAAGATGACGTGCCATATGCCTTGTCTAAATATACACCCTACTTGCTGATCAGAGGATCAAATGGCCTGCTGCCACACTGAAAGGTTTCCATGATTCTAGGATTAGGCTGATATTCATAGAATCTAGGATTAGGTTGATAAATGTTTAAAAAAAAATTGTTCCTTAAAAGTGTCCGTAAGTGTAAAAATTGATATCGGCTATATAAGATGGATGCAACATATTGGGCCTATGGGTCCTGTCCCCAAGACAGCATTTATTTATCACCCCTTGACATTTGATGGCATTACCATCTATGAGTTCCCAACCATTGACCTCCTCGGGGTTACCATTGACTAATATCAGAACTGACTAGCCATATAACTACAGTGACCACAACAGCTAGGAGCCCTGCAGCGAGTGACACACCTCCAGACTTCTCAAAACCTGTCCACAATCTATAAAACACAAGTGTGATGGAATACTGTCCACTTTCCCAGATAAATGTAGCTCTAAACACATTCAAGAAGCTGGAGGCTGTTCAAGGACAAAGCAGCCTGAATAAATGGACACCACACTGGCAAACAACCACTCCCTGCACCACCAATGCTCAGTGTGCGCTACAAACAAAATGTCCTACAGAAATTCACCAGACAGCTCCTTCCAAACCCATGACCACTTCCATCCAGAAGGACAAGGGCAGCAGATGCACGGGGAAACTAACAACTGAAAGGTCCCCTCCATGCCACTCACCATCCAGACTTGGAAAGAGATGGCCATTCCATCAGTACTGCTGGGTCAAAGTCGTGGAACTTCCTTCCTCGGGGCATTGTGGGTCTACCTGCAGCATTTGGACTGTTGAAGAAGGCAGCTCACCATCACCTTCTCAAGGGGCAACTAGGGATGGGTAATAAACACTGATCTGACCACTGACATCCACAGTGTGAATGAAGAAGGTACAGACACTGGGGCTGACCTTTTAATCAATCCATCTTGCTAATCATTTTGGCCACCACTAATTGATGACAAGTCAATTCCATTCTATACCCACTCCTTGGAAGAAATATCTCTCCTTTCCTCCTGAGAAAAACGTGTGAGCCAAGAAAATTCCTCACTTGATATGCTTAATTCGGGAGTGGAAATCCAGGCTATGATGCAACAGGATGTGGGTGGCACGGTGGCACAGTGGTTAGCACTGCTGCCTCACAGCACCAGAGACCCGGGTTCAATTCCCGCCTCAGGCGACTGACTGTGTGGAGTTTGCACATTCTCCCCGTGTCTGTGTGGGTTTTCTCCGGGTGCTCCGGTTTCCTCCCACAGTCCAAAAACGTGCAGGTCAGGTGAATTCGCCATCCTAAATTGTCCGTAGTGTAGGTAAGGGGTAGACGTAGGGGTATGGGTGCGTTGCGCTTCGGCGGGGCGGTGTGGACTTGTTGGGCCGAAGGGCCTGTTTCCACACTGTAGGTAATCTAATCTAAAGATTGGTTCAGATCTTGTTGAGCTGGAGACAGCAGTTTCCAGGAACCTGTAGCTGACACATGGTCCTATCACTTGTGTTTTTATATTTACCATTTTACTTTTATAAGTAAGCAGATGTCCCGACAAGATTCAGAGTTCAATTTTGCAATACTGTAAGCTCATCTTCAGATACAACAACAAACAGCAGCAATATACAGTAACGTGGCAGCTTTTAGGCAGTAAACAAGTCCAAGGCTCCTGACACGAGGTGCCAGTCAGCTGAACACGTAAAGATTTGCTGGAACAGCTGGTGAAAAGCATTGCCAGGGCTTTGCAGTACTTGCAGGTAACAGTGCCAATATTGGGTTCTTCCAAATCTGATCACTCATGCATTTTACAGCACTTTCATACCACCATTACCTTCTGTCACCTGAGTCCTAAGTCCTTCCAAATGCTCTCAGTCTCTTCACCCTCTCACTCGCTCTTTCCTCTTTGTAGACACAGATTAAAGCCTACCTCTTTGGATAGCAGTTAGTCACCTGTCCTCCTACGACAATAGGAACTTGTACTTAACATAATGAAATATACCGAGTGCTTCACAGAGTTTTATTATATGACACTGGGCCACCTAGAGAGACATCAGGATGGAAGAACAAGTTTTGGCCAAACAGTTAGCTTTAAAGAATGTTTTCAAGAAGGAAACAGACATCAAAAGGTGATTGTGTTCTGGAGAAAAACATCTACAGTTTAGCAAGTCCAGTAATTGAGATATCTACCCAAAATGAAGCCACAAGAGCCAGGGCTGAACAAGAAAGTGTCTCAGTGGTTAGCACTACTGTCTCACAGTGCTTGGGTTCAATTCCAGCCTTGGGTGGTTGTCTGTGTGGAGTTTATACCGCCAGGTTTGGTTCTGGTTTCCTCCCACAGTCCAAGGAAGTGTAGACTAGGTGGTTTGGCCATGCTAAGTAGCCCAGGGTGTGCAGGCTAGGTGGATTGGCCATGCAAAATGCAGAGTTACAGGGCTGGGGGTGGGGTGCTCAGTGGGAACTCAATGAGCCAAGTGTCTTGCTTCCACACTGTAGGGATTCTATGATTCCAAGCAGAATTTGATGAATTCACATATCACTGAGGGTTGTGGGACTATAGCAGATGAAAAGAGATAGTGGGTGAGGAGGGGAATGGGGTAAGGCTTGGGCAATGCCAAGGTTTGAAAGGAAGGATGAAAATTTTACAATCCCTCCAATTGACATAAATTTAGTTTGATAACGCTGCTGTGAAAGTTCAGGATGTTTCGTGATTTTCTTAATGCTGGACATTTACATATTTTTGCCGGGTTGTAGTCCCTACTTGTCAGAGAAATTTGCCCAATAGGTTAGAGATCACAAAACACAGCTCGAAGTGAAATTGACAAAAAAGTTTATTGCAAGCGATATCACTGGAAACGAATTGACCCAGGCTGACACAGAACTGACAGTCTGCACAGGTAGATCCGATTTCTCCTCCCAGAGCTGAGGATGAGACCAGTTTTATAGTAATGCTGCACAATGACACTGATTAAGAAATGGGAAACCACAATGTTTCTGGACATGGAGTAATTTAGTTGCAAGGATGCTAATTGGAAAACAGTTTATCGGATGAATGTCGTGTTCCTTCACACAATGCAACATCCTGACAGTATCGCCGGTTCCATTCCTCTTCACAGGTAGGTGTTAATGTCTCCTCTGACGTGGTGAGGTGCTTCCATTGTCTTGTTTCTGGAGTATGTCCTTGCTGGTGCCTCTCTGACTGACCTGCTCTTTGTGTGGCTTTGGTATTGCTGGGTTGTGAAACTTCCCTTAGGGCTTTGACATATCTGTCATGTCCATGGGAGCTTAAAGTGTATTCCTTTGTCTGCGTGCAGAGCTGCTTGGGAATTCTGGGTGTTCTGGTACATTTTGGCCAATTTTGCTTTTGTAGGCCTATCGTAGGTTAGCAAATCTTTTCCCACACTACCCTCCAGAAATTGTTGGTGGGTGGGAGATTAGGAGGGTGCTTCACTCCCACAGAATGTGGATTATTCAAAAGACATACCACATGAACATTCATCATGCATCTCAGCCGAAGAACACTTCACAAATTGAGGTCAAATGTAAGCAGTTACCTGGCAGCTACACTTCACAGCTGACAGATTGTGGCGAAGCTACAAGGAAAGCAACTGTTCCAGCAAATCTTCTTTATGTGTTAGTTTATCGACGTGGACAGCCTGGAGAAGCACTAATCCACTGAGAATGGAAGCTGAGAAGAGGCATTCAAAATTGTTCGGGGTCTGAGCAGAGGAGGTCAGGAGAAAAATAACTATTTGCATTGATGGAATCACCAAAGGAATTGAGGATTCTGATTAAAGGGAATTGACAAAAGAGCCAAAAGTGACATGAAAAAAAATCTTTTATACTCACCAACAATCTGGAATGGTTCAGTAGCTTTCAGAGGGCAATTGGATAACTGTTTGAAGGGCCCCAGAGAAAAGTCTTCACTCCAGAGTTATACTCCCCTTGGCATCACTGATCCACTGCTCTACATATCTCAGGCTGGTGACTGCACTCTAGGCCACTCTGCCCATCCTAGAATGGATGGAATGTAAGTCTACATTATGGGACACCTCTTTACATCTAAGTGGGTGGCACGGTGGCACAGTGGTTAGCACTGCTGCCTCACAGAGCCAGAGATCCGGGTTCAATTCCCGCCTCAGGCAACTGACTGTGTGGAGTTTGCACATTCTCCCCGTGTCTGCGTGGGTTTCCTCTGGGTGCTCCGGTTTCCTCCCACAGTCCAAAAATGTGCAGGTTAGGTGAATTGGCCTTGCTAAATTGCCCGTAGTGTGAGGTGAAGGGGTAAATGTAGGGGAATGGGTCTGGGTGGGTTGCGTGTCGGTGTGGACTTGTTGGGCCGAAGGGTCTGTTTCCACACTGTAAGTAAGCTAAGGGACCTCATATTCTGCCCATCTTCATAATGTGATTCCATGGTTTCCATTGAAACCCCAACGTGTGTTTCTCAGCACAGAGAGGAATCAGACATCATTCACGTGGTCATCAGATGCCCAGAGTACAGGTCATTAAATGTGCCCAAGTCTTCAGTTCTCATCTCTAAGTTCTTTTGTCTAAAATTGATTTCTATTTCTTTTAAATAATGAGCTGCTTTTTAATGCAACCAGCTCTCCCCATGTGAGACAATAATTGTGGGCCCTGTCTGCTTGGATATTGAATGAAAGCAGAAAGTGCTGGATATATTCAACATGTCTGGCATGTTCTGTGAAGAGAGAAGCAGAATTAATGTTTCAGATCAATCAGCTTTCATCTGAACTCCCCGTCTACTCTCTTAGGTGGAAAAGAAACATCTTGTGACATGTTTTTAAAGGATTTCAGCTGAATACTGATCCCTCAGATAAAATCACCAAGAAGCAGATTATCAAAATATTTATCTCCATCGATTCTTGTTCAGTACAAATTAGTTGCCATCATGAACATTATGACCAAATATATCATGCATCATACTTCAAAATAAACTTTTTTTTCCCTTGGCTCTGTGGGCTCTCTTAAAGCATTTTGTTTTAATTTTCAGGGACATTCTTTAGTCCTTTACTAATGACCTTTTATCTAACTAGGCCTGAAATATTAACTCAAGTTCACAGATGCTGCCAGGTTTGCTGAGTATCATTTTTTTAATTCCAGTTTGCTGGCACGTACAGTATTTTGCTTTTATTTTAATGATTTGTGATCATTGATTAGATTATCTACCGTGTGAAAATAGGCCTGAAAGGTCCACACTGACCCTCCAAAGAGTAACCCACCCAGACCCATTCCCCTAACTAACGCACCTTACTCACTATGTCCAATCCATCTAACCTGCACACCTTTGGATTGCAGGAGGAAACCGGAGCACCCAGAAGAAACCCACACAGTCGCCTTGGAGTGAATTGAACCCAGGTCCCTGGTGCTGTGAGGCAGCAGTGCTAACCACTAAGCTACCGTAGCAGCCCAGAACAGCTTCTGTGTCAATAACAAAACTCACTACAGATTTACAGTTTGTAATTCTTTAAGGGCCTTTGAACATCGTATTGACTTTTAATTGGCAATTTTAAAAGGTAGCACCTTAAATGATAAAAGAGGGGGATGATTGGTGATGGTTTAATCTAAAGGTCACTATACCTCAAGTGAGAGGAGAGGTTGAGAAGGAAAGTGGGCTTGGTGGGACTGAAGGGTATCCTCAGTTGGTTTGGAATTGAACCCACACTGTTGGCATCATTAACCAACTGCCCAGCCAACTGAGCTAAATGACACCCCCCCCCCCCCCCCCACCTCTCCCTCCCCCATTAGATACTGCTCCATTCTCTGTTACAGTGCCAACATTGAGCATGAGCTGTAACTCTGAAGTGGTCTCAAACTAAGAACACTGATAAAGTTAAGAATAAATTTTGTCTGCAAGTCGAAACAATACCATCGTAGCAACGGCAGAGCTGTCACATAACCATAGCAACGGAGCGACCTACTATGATATCATCAGCTTGGTAACCATGTAAGTGTGTCACCAGAGATTGGTCACCAGGCTGACTTCCCTTTTCTTCCCCACCTTTCCCCAGGGATTGTGTGCTTTCCCATTGCTCATCTCCGTGCTTTCCAATAAACCCCAATGGGGGAAGCTGGATGAGTTCACTTGGGTTCACTGTCTGGATGTTAAGGGGAGGTTAGTGAATAAGGATGCCTTCGTGCCTTTCTCTGCAGGTAAGCTGCTGATCACCTGCTCAAGTGCATCCCCAGAGGATCAGTAGGTGGTAGTGCTGGAGCTAACATTTCTGTCTCTGAATTCCAAGGTGCAGGGTTTGAATCTGCCTGCTCGTGATTACTGCCTCTGAGATCTGGGTTAACAATAAGAGGGATACTCTTGCCTTGTGAGAGCAGGATCCTTCCTTTCAGCCCACTGTTCAGTTTGTGGGCACCCATACAAACTTCCTGAGCAGTAGCCATTCTTTATCAGCCAATTGTTCATAGCGCATACTGTTAATCGGTCTGAGAATTCTCCTAAGTGTTCTCTAAAGGGGCAGTGTGAAAAATAGACATTACCCTCTTCAGCAACCTATATTAGTGAAACTCTTAGCTTTACAGCAAAGCCAACTATCAACCTTATTCCTCTCAAGTTCTGGTGGAAGTATCTGAGCTACCCCAGCCTAGAATGAGCAAGATCATTGACTGTCTAAGTAGCCTATTGTCATTCCTCAGTGGACTGACTAACTCAGATATTGGGATTGATGAGCTGTGGATTTCACTTGTAATCAAAAAGCTTCTATTCCAAAAATACTAGACAGCAGGGGGTTGAAGGTGAATCGGTAGTTGTAAACGTTGTTGTAGTTATCGTGTGGAGGAGCATGCAAATGCCCCGCTTTAATTCTGACATTATCCAGCTTTGACATAGAACATAGAACATTACAGCGCAGTACAGGCCCTTTGGCCCTCGATGTTGTGCCGACCTGTCGTACGAATCTGAAGCCCATCTAACCTACACTATTCCATGTACGAACTTTCAAGGATCTGTGTACCTGGACACCGAGATCTCTCTGCTCATCTGCACTACCAAGAATCTTACCATTAACCCAGTATTTTGCATTCCGGTTACTCCGACCAAAGTGAATCACCTCACACTTGTCCGCATTAAACTCCATTTGCCGCCTCTCAGCCCAGCTCCGCAGCTTATCTATGTCTCTCTGTAACCTACAAAATCCTTCATCACTATCCACAACTCCACCGACCTTAGTGTCGCCTGCAAATTTACTAACCCACCCTTCTTACACCCTCATCCAGGTCATTTATAAATATGACGAACAGCAGTGGACCCAACACCGACCCTTGCGGTACACCACTGGTAACTGGACTCCAGGATAAACATTACCCATCAACCACCACCCTCTGTCTTCTTTCAGCAAGCCAATTACTGATCCAAACTGGTATATCTCCCACAATCCCATTCTTCCACATATCATGATGATGGGCTGATCAATTACAATTGGGCGGCACGGTGGCACAGTGGTTAGCACTGCTGCCTCACAGCGCCAGAGACCTGGGTTCAATTCCCGCCTCAGGTGACTCTCTGTGTGGAGTTTGCACATTCTCCCCGTGTCTGCGTGGGTTTCCTCCGGGTGCTCCGGTTTCCTCCCACAGCCCAAAAATGTGCAGGTTAGGTGAATTGACCATGCTAAATTGTCCGTACCCTTAGGTGAAGGGGTGAATGTAGGAGTATGGGTCTGGGTGGTATACACTTCGGCGGGTCGGTGTGGACTTGTTGGGCCGAAGGGCCTGTTTCCACACTGTAAGTAATCTAATCTAGTCTAATCTAATCTAAACACTGGCTGGGAATGAAGTACACACAGTTTGTAAGAACTCATAACGAATGTAACTCTTTAATCAAAAAAGGGAAGAAGATGAACAGCAAGAAGCTACATACCATTTAGCTTAATGTCTGATGTAGGCTATAACAGCGACATTCAGAAAAAAATCAAGGTCATTAGCTTTTTAAAAGGGAAATCATATTTAACCAAGTTAATGGAGATCTTTGAGGTGTGGACAAAAGGGATGTACTGTACTTAGATTTCGAGAAGGCATTTGATCAACGTTAAATATTATTGTGGAAAATAAAAGCTCATAGAGTCAATTAGCATGGAAACAAACCCTTCAGTCCCACCAGTCCATGCTGAACATAATCTCAAACTCATGTGTAGGGTATAACATATTGGCTTGTTTAGCTACCTAACAGAAAACAGGTTGGTAAGATGTAATGAATGATGTACCATAGAGTGAACAATGCCAGACCCTCCTTATTTTATAATTTATGTGAATGAGTTATAGAGTCATAGAGATGTACAGCACAGAAACAGACCCTTCGAACCAACTCATCCAGGGTCTCTTTGTTCAGCAACACCCCCTAGGACCTTCCCACTAACTGTATAAATCCTGCTAAGATTTGCTTTCCCAAAATGCAACACCTCACATTTATCTAAATTAAACTCATCTGCCACTCCTCAGTCCATTGGCCCATCTGATCAAGATCCCACTGTAATCCGAGGTAACTTTCTTCGCTGTCCACTATACCTCCTATTTTGGTGTCATCTGCAAGCTTACTAACTATACCTCTTAAGCTCACGTCCAAATCATTTATATAAATGACGAAAAGTAGTGCACCCAGCACTAATCCTGAAAAACAACTCACCAACACCCTTTGAGCCAGTTCTGTATCTAAATGGCTAGTTCTCCCTGTATTCCATGAGATCTAACCTTGCTCACCAGTCTCCCATGGGGAACCTTGTCGAACGCTTTACTGAAGTCATATAGATCACGTCCACTGCTCTGCCCTCATCAATCATTGTTGCTTCTTCAATAAACTCAATCAAGTTTGTGAGACATGATTTCCCACGCATAAAGCCATGTTGAGTTGGTTGAAGGAAGTGATAAATGTTTGCTAATGGTACAAAGATCGGGAGGAGGTTATGAAGGAAACATAAGGAAGTTACAAATGCATATGGATAGGTTAAGAATAAAAAAAGAGACATGTTATCTAAATGATGAGAGTCTGCAGGCATGTCCTTGTGCATGAATCACCCAAGGTTAGTCTGTATGTACAGCAAGTAATCATGAAAGCTAATAGAATAATATTGCTTGTTGCAAGGGGAGGTGAATATGACAGTAAGGAGCTTGTGTTTCACTTGTACAGGCCGCAGGGATCAGTGTTGGGGCCCCAATTATTTCATTAATGACGATTCGGAGATGCCGGTGTTGGACTGGGGTGTACAAAGTTAAAAATCACACAACACCAGGTTATAGTCCAACAGGTTTAATTGGAAGCACACTAGCTTTCGGAGCGACACGCCTTGACTATCACCTGATGAAGGAGTGACGCTCCGAAAGCTAGTGTGCTTCCAATTAAACCTGTTGGACTATAACCTGGTGTTGTGTGATTTTTAACTTCATTAATGACGAGTATGATGAAATTGAACGTAGTTATCATCAAGTTTACAGATGACACAAAAATAGGTTGGAGGCAAGTGATGAGGATAACACAACGAGAGATCTGGATGACATAAGTGAGTGGGCAATATCTTGGCAAATTAAATATAATGTGGAAAAATGTAAGGTTGTGTACTTTGGCAAGAAGAATAGAGGAGCTGAATATTATTTAAATGGAGGAAGCTGACTACAGGAAAGAGGGATTTGAGAATCCTTGTTCATGAATGACAAAAACAAGTAAACAAATTCAGTTGGTAACAAGGAAAGCAAATGAAATGTTGGACTTTACTTCAAAGGGAATGGAGTATAAAATAGGGAAGTCTTCCTCAAACTATACCAGGCACTAGTCAGACCACAGCTGGAATGCTGTGAACAGTTTTGGGCCCCTTATCTCAGGAAAGGTATTCTGGCATTAGAGGCAGTCCAGAGAAGATTCACTCGGCTGTTAGCTAGCGTGGAGGGACTGTCATCTGAGGAGTTTGCACCTGAACTCATTGGAATTTAGAAGATTAAGAGCACACCTTACTGAAGCATATGAGGTGCCTAGGGAACTTGACAGGGTAGATGCAGAAAGATTGTTTGCTCTTGTGGGAGAGTCTGTCCCAGAGGGCATGATCTCAGAATAAGGGGTCAGGCATTTAAGACATTCGTGAGGAGGAATTCCTTCTCTCAGGGTGTGGTGAAACATTGGAATTCTTTACTGCAGAGGCTTATCAAGGCTGGATTGTTAAGTACATTCAAGGCTCAGATAGTTAGATTTCAATCAGTAAAGGAAACAAGGGTTAAGGGGAAAAGGCAGGAATATAGAGTTGAGGATTATCAGACCAGTTATAACTCCATTGTATGGTGGAGCAGACTCAATGGGCTGAATGGCCTGCTTCTGCTCCTATGTCTATAGTCTTACAATGTTAGGTCATTGTTGAGAATGAGCTGGAATACTGTGTACAGCATTAGTCTTCTTATTTCAGGGAGAATGTAAATGCTTTGGAAACAGTTTGGAGAAAGTTTACTCAACCTGGAGGGCGTGGTTCTCTTATGAACAAAGGTTGGGCTGGCTTGGCCAGTATCTGCTGGAGTTGACAAAAGGGTCAGAGGTGACTTAATTGCAAGATATAAGATCCTGAGGGGCCTTGGCAGGGTGGAAGTGGAAAGCATGTTTCCTCTTGTGGGAGATTCCAGAACTAGGAGTCTCTGTTTAAAAATAAGGGATTTCCCCTTTAAGGCAGAGAGGAGGGAAATTTGCTTCAAAGAAGCTGTGAGTCTTTGGAATTCTCTTTCTCCAAATGCAGAGGAGACAGAGACTGTGAATATTTTTAAGGCTGAAGTAAACAGAGCCTGGATGAACCAGGGACTGATAGGTATTCGGGCGGAGGTGAGATTGTGGTGTTATCAGATCAGTCATCATTTTAATGAATGGAGGCAAAAGCGAAGCCATGCTCTTCAGGAACTGGGCCGACCAATCCTCTATCCCCTTCACCGTCAGGACCGACCACCTGAAGGTGCTGGGTATTTGGTTCGGGGGGGGGGGGGGGTGCTGGGGTGTGCGCCAAGTCTTGGGAGAAGTGAATCAGCAAAGTGAGGCAGAAACTGGGCAGATGGAAGCTACGGTCGCTCCCCATCGCGGGAAAAAAACAGGTTATCAGGTGTGAGGCACTGTCATTGCTGTTATATGTGACATGGGTCTGGCCTATTCCCAGAATCTGTGCCGCTGCAGTCACCCGGGCCATCTTCCAATTTATATGGAGATCAAAGATGGACCAGGTATGAACGGACTCGATGTATGAAGATCTGGGCAACTGGGGAAAAAACACACCCAGTGCCACCCTCACCCTGATGGCTACCTTTGTGTGTGGCTGCATCAAGCTGTGCGTGAATCCCCGGTACGCAAACACCAAGTGTCACTACGTACTGAGGTTCTACCTGTCCCCAGTGTTGCACAGGATGGGCCTGGCCTCGCTGCCGCGGAACGCTCCGAGTAGTTGGACCGTTCCGTATCACCTGTCCATCGTGGAGAAATTTATGAAGAAAAACACCTTTGACCACAAGTCCATCAGGAAGTGGTCAGCACGTAGCGTCCTTGAGACCCTTCGGGAAAAGGAGAGGGCGGATCCTATCGAGCGGTTCCCTGAGCAAACGGTCAAAGCCATTTGGCAGAATGCCTCATCGCCAGAACTTTCCAACAAGCACCAAGACATGGCTTGGCTGGTGGTGAGAAGGGCACTGCCTGTGAGATCCTTTATGCATGCCTGGACTCTCAACTGCACCGCACGCTGCCCTCGAAGCATGCGGTGCCCTCGAAGGGGGGGGGGGGGGTGCGAGACTGTCACCCACCTCCTTCTGGAATGTGCCTATTCCAGAAGAAATCTGGAGAGGAATGCAGTGGGGTTTGTCGAGGTTCGTCCCGAGCAGTGCCATGACGCGGGACTCCGTGCTCTATGGTCTGTTCCCCGAGACACACACCGAGACGAACATTAACTGTGCCTGGAGGATCATCAACTCGGTGAAGGATGCTCTCTGGGCGGTCTGAAACCTGTAGATCTTCCAGCTGAAGGAGTTGACCCTGACTGAGTGTTGCAGACTGGCACATTCCAAGGTCCAGGACTACATGTTGAGGGACGCGCTGAAGGTTGGGGCAGCTGCTGCCAAGGTGCGGTGGGGAAAGACCACCATGTAACATCTGCCTGCCTAAGAAGAACGGGGGGCCGACGCAGTCATTTGAGCTCTGCTGACCACCCCAGCTAAATATGTGGTTAGTAATCGTACAGACCTCTATATAGGAATGATTACTCTGTCTCTGTCTGCAAAGAAATTGAATGTTTACGTATGTATGGCATGACCAATTGTACAGATCATCAAAATATTTTATTAATAAAGTATATTTTTGAAATTAAAAAAGTCATCTTAATGAATGGAGGAGCATCTTTAAGGGCAGGGTGGCCATGCCTGCTCCTACTTCACATGTTCACCTCCCAGCCTGGGGTCTATTCTGGCTTCATTTACCCATTTGGAACACTTCTTAAAAGCAAATTACTGCGGATGTTGGAATCTGAAACCAAAAGAGAAGATGCTGGAAAATCTCAGCATCGGTAAGGAGAGAAAAGAGCTGACGTTTCAAGTCTAACTGACCCTTTGTCAAAGCTAAAACAAGGTGTTTATACTACGCTGAGAGAAGGTGAGTCATGGCTCCAGAGGCAAAGATAGCAATAAAGAGGGGATAATGACAGTGCATAGAGACATTATAGGGAGATTAGGAGCTGTGAATGACCAGGGCTGAAGCCAGTGCTGTGTGACAAAATATGTGGGGGATGGGTGAAGTAGAGGCAAAATGGAAAACAGGAGAAGGGTAGCAAAGGGGGAAGAGCCTGCCGTTCTCAACATTGAATTCAACAACTTCGGATGATTATCCCATCTCGACCCCTCTATTTTCATTCTGCTCCGTAATTTTATTTCATTTATTTTATTCACCCTTTTTAAATATTTTTTTCACTGTTCTGTACTTCTTATTTCTTGATTGTCTCTCTTTCTCTCACTCCCCACTCTTTCATCACCTTTTTCCTCTCCTCTTCCCCCTTTGCTACCTTCCTCCCCTGTTTTCCATTTTGTCTCTGTTTCACCCATCTCCCCCATCCCCCACATATTTTGTCACACAGCACTGGCTTCAGCCCTGGTCATTCACAGCTCCTAATCTCCCTATAATGTCTCTATGCACTGTCATTATCCCCTCTTTATTGCTATCTTTGCCTCTGGAGCCATGACTCACCTTCTCTCAGCGTAGTATAAACACCTTGTTTTAGCTTTGACAAAGGGTCAGTTAGACTTGAAACGTCAGCTCTTTTCTCTCCTTACAGATGCTGCCAGACCTGCTGAGATTTTCCAGCCTTTTCCCTTTTGGAATACTTCTTAGTTTTATTTCCAATGATTTGTGTGGCCAGGTGATCCTTTTCACCAGTGGATCAGCCAAGTGGCAGATATGGGCTAGACCCAAAATGTTGACTTCTCCAACTCCTGATGCTGCCTGGCTTGCTGTGATCTACCAGCCTCCTGCTTGACAAAGTGGCAGGGCTCAATGATAGTGCAGTCACCTGTCAGTCTGAGGTTTGTGGTTTCCAGACTTTCTTTACAGCAGCACAATCTGAATTCGTATGTCCAGCACTGAGGCAGCACTGCAATGTTAGCCACTCCCAGATGAGACATTAAACGGAAGTCCCATTTAGCCTATCAGGTGAATATAGAAGGCTTTATGGCTACTCCTTTGCAGAAACATTCAGCCAACAGTTATCCTTCAATAACCACCAGAGTAACAGATTATCTCCTTCTTGTTACCTTGTAGAAATTTGTTGCACGCTTGACATGTTTCCTGCGTTAAAGCGATGATCACACTTCCAAACTGTTTAATTGACTGTGGGGAAGTTTAGGTTGAGTGCTTTGAGTCAGACTGCTCTTGTCCTCTCTCCCTGTTTTTTTGTTTTGCAGGTCGCTGGATTTGTGTTGGAGAGACTTTGGCCAATATGGAGCTCTTCCTCCCCTTTACAACTCTGCTCCAGGGGTTTCATCTGCACTCTCCACCTTCTGTCGCTAACCTGGTCGTTGCACTTGCTGTAGGAGTGAGACCAATGCCCCAGCTGCATGAGTTGTTGGCTGGGCCCTGTTAGCTTCCTGTATGTATGTCAACTATGGATACTCTGCCGCATACCAAGACCATTAAAGGGCCCCCTATTGTACAACACGTACCACCTGGTATTAATGCACTGAGAGTCTGCTGGGGGCAATCGGATCTTTCTATTCATTGACCCTTCACCAACGGTATGCGTTAGAAGCCAATTTGATCTAAATTCCTCAACCTGTACGTTGATCCAGTCTCTACAAAACACTTGAGTGCAATGGGGGAAAAATAGCTCTCCAGTGCTTTTTCTAGCAATTTGCAACAAAATGAAAGCAAGGAAGCATTGATGCCTGCAAGGTGCACGATGGCACAGAGTTCAGCCCGAAGCAGGGAGAATGGCTCATAGGAATATTTGTAGCAGACTCCTTTGTGACCATTGTTTAAATGCTTCATACTCATAGCCCTAACACTAAGAGTCAAATAAAACCTAGCTCCTCTTTAGCATGTATTTCTGTATAACATTAAAACAATTGTCTATTCCATGTTGCCTACAATGACAAAATAATAACTTCTTTTGAAGGCTTTGATTTTGCAAGTGCACTGCTTACTTTTCAGCTGACATTGACAATGCTGAAATTAACAAAACTCATCACAGTACAGTACACCCTTTTGTTTATTTATTCACGGGATACCAGCATTGTTGTCAAGACCAATATTTATCAGCCATCCACTAATTTCTTTCAAGAAATTGGTGTACTGTCCTTAGGGATACCCATAGTGCTGCCAGGGAGAGAATTCTAGCGACCCTGAAGGATGAATAATCACGGGCCCTATTCAGCAAGTGTTGCAAGACCCCTCAGAATCAGATATGTTTCCATCAGATTGCCTCTCATCCTTCTAAACTGCTCAATCTTTCTTCAGAAGACATCTCTCTCATTCAAAGAAGCTACTTAATGAAGGGTCTCTGAGCTGCTTCAAAAGCAAGTATGTCCCTCTTTAAGAACTGGGAGGAAGCTACCTTGTGAAAGGAGTGTTTCAAGATGAGACTCAAAGGGAGGCCTGGCCTTTCTGTTTGGACAGGTCAGTAAAGACGGGCATGAACTTTGACCTGATTAACACCCCTCTCTCACACAAAAGTGCCAAAAGAAATTTTTATTTAGAACCAGAGAATGATACAGAACAAGAGGCCATTCACTTCCTTTGGCCTGTGCTGACTCTGAGAATATCATCCAAGTCATTACACTCTCCCATTTCCCCTAACCCATAGCCCTACAATGTAGTCATTTAGCTATATATTCATTTCCTCCTTGATGGTTATTATTGAATGTGTTTCCACCATCCTTTCAGGCAGCTCATTCCAGATCACAACAAGTTAATGTACATTTTGATTTGCCTCCTGTCACCTCCAGTTCCTTGCCATCACTTTAAAATAACATCCCCCGATTATCCACTCTCCTGCCACCAGAAAGGTTCTCCTTACTTATTCCATTGAAACCATCATTGCTTTACCAAACTTCACTGATCTTGGAAGAACAGCCCCAGCATCTTCTTCGGCACATTTAGTTCCAGTTTGATTCACTTTCTCGAGGCAAGGCAGAAGGGTGTACTTTGAAGATGATTGTTTTGCTAACTTTTTAGCTGAATGCGAGTGAATTTGGATAACAAATTCAAACTTCAAAAGCAAACAGCAGGTTATGGGAAACTATTTCCATTAGCTGGGAAGTTGAGGACTTTGGGACATTGTCTGAACTCCTGAGCCAAGAGTGGAATTAGGAAAATTTCTTCTGGTAGCTAACTCTTCCACAAACAGCAACCAATTAGATAACTAACACTGGGATTAAGTGATTTTATTTTAAAACTGCAATCATCAAGGGATTTGGGGCAATATTGGCACTGACAAATTCATTCAGAGGATGTGGGCTAGGCCAGCATTTACGACTCCCAACTAATTGCCCAGAGGGCCTTTGAGAGTCAACCACATTGCTGTGTGATCTGGAGGCCTGTATCCTTCCCTCAAGGGCACCCCCTCCCCTGACAAGCAACGATGGATTCATGGTCATCATTAGACTCTCAATTCTAGATTTTTATTGGATTCAAACTCCACCAACTGCCACACCAGGATTCAAACCCAGGCCCACAAACCATTCCCTGGGTCTCTGGATTAACAGTCCAGAGATAATACCATTCAGCCAATGGCTGCCCTATTGCTTGAGGGTCTGATTTAACCTCCTTCAGTATTCCTGTACTTCTATTGGTCTCTCAATCACAGAGTTAAAAAAAACATCAATAATGAAAGAAGACACAGCCAAAGCATAAATGTGAGGCTAATGAAAGGGAAATAACTTAGGAAATTCTATCTTGACTCCTGAAGGTGATGAAACTCAAAATAGGAAGTAAAGGTAAGTGCACCCGAGTGATCTCCTGCACTGTAACTTTTCCGGGATTCTGTGAATTCCAATGGATCAGATATTATTCTGCTTCTCCAGCTCCAAACCATGGCTCACCTTTACCTGTCAATATAGAAACTTGTTCCAGGAACATCTGAGGGGCATCTATCCCTAAACTCCTCACCCCATAGTTCACTCTGACCAGGGACATTATCTTTACATCTCCCCAGATGCTTACACTCTGTCTGCGGTTCAGGGCAGAGAAAGATCTTGAATAAGACTGAGGCAGCTGGCATTTATGGATTGGATGCAAACAATTCCACAGTACCAACAGCCGAACTCAGGGTAAATATTGCTCATAGAATCACAGCAGTGTTATAGAAGCTGGCCATTTGGCCCATTGAGTCTGCAATGGCTCTCCCAGCACTTTAATGTTCATCTCCTACATTCTCCCCTCCATCAGCACCACAAAACTTGATTATCCAGTCATTGTCAGGTCTTTGCTTATGGGATCTTGCTGTGTGGATTACACACAGAGTTTCCTACATCAGGATAGTGTTTATGCTGCAAATATGGACCCCATTGACTGGGGCCTTTGGTTGTGAGAAACATTATAAGTATTCTATTATTCCTATGGGCGCCCACTATACAAGCTAGCTGACCTTTCATGTAAAGTTCACCATCATGTGTTAAAGATAATCATTATCTTCTGGGACAGTGTGAATCCTGTTGAACTGGTGTTGCTCTGGGCAGCAGGCGCTATACAGTGGTAGTAATCACAGGCCCACCACAGGAGGGCGATGGTAAGCTCAAAACCAGTGGTTGTATAATTCACCTCATTGTTAGAAAGAGAATGAATCTCGGGATTAGCTGATTAAACTTTGGCAGCACAGCCACAGACACCCCAGTGAAGTAACAGATGGTGATCACAGTCCTTTTCTGAGGATTTCAATTCTCTTCCGCTCAAATGACAGCTGACAACCAAAAAAAGGTCCTCGAGAATGCAACAACAACTTGCACTTCTGGCATAGAACCAGGGAGTGCTTTCAGCAGAGGAGGAGGTCATTTGGCCTGTCATGTCTTGTCCTGGCTCGCTGCAAGACCAAGTTAGTTAGTGTCCCTTCTCCCTGGAAATGTATCCCCTCTGGATAATAGTACAATTCCCTTTTTGAAGGCTGCCTCCCACAAATTATCATTCGTATTCTAACCACTTACTCTGCAAAACATTCCTTCCTCAGGTCACTTTGTTCCTTTGGACAATCAGTTTTAAATTTATTTCTCAATCCTTGCACCAATTGGAACAATTTCTCCTGATCTACTCTGCCCAGATACCTCATGATTATGAATACATTGTTAAAAGTCCTCAATCTTATATAACCTATAACTTCTGTGATGGTGCTGGGAGTGGAAGGGCTTGATTTCCAGTGCGCGACCTCAATGAGACTTAAAGGAGGAAAACTAGGTGATTTACAAGAGGCTGTTGTTGCAGGTTAAGGAGAAATTTTAATAAATGGTTGAACATTTTCAGCACTTTAGACAGAAAAAGCAGTGGTGAATTAATAACGGTGATGAATGCCTTTCTCTTAAACTAACATTTCTCAAAGTTTATTTCTGGCAGATGAGATTTGCTTGTTATTATTCTGAATGACGCACAGACAGATAAGCAATCAATCACAAGCCTCAATAGGCCTTGCCTAAGGGCTCATGCCCGAAATGTCGATTCTCCTGCTCCTTGGATGCTGCCTGACCTGCTGCGCTTTTCCAGCAACACATTTTTTAGCTCTGATCTCCAGCATCTGCAGTCCTCACTTTCTCCTTGCCTAAATCATGTCTGAGACTCAAAACTCATTGACAAGAGATTGGTATGAGCTGGAATGCTGCATTCACCACTGTGTGACTGAACAGAATTTATTGCATTACAAAGTCATGATCATAACTCATTTGACAGGATGATGTTGGAAATATTTGTTTCTGACAAGTTCTCTAAATCACACCAGAAATGCTATTAAAGAGTTTTCACCTAAACAGCATGGAGTTCATCTCAAGCTCTGTAGGATTCCGGTTTGAATCAGGTGATCTCACTGAAAGAGCTCAGAGAGCAGAGGGATCAGTGCTATCTGTCATTGGCTGGTGTCAGTAGGAATAGAAAGAGTAATGGGCGAGCAGTTTTATATTACAGATGCCAGGATGCCTTCTCAAATGCTTGCTATTGCTGAGTGTAAAACTGGGTGAGCCAGTTTTCCATTGGTCTGCATTGCCACAGGCCAAATCCTTGCAGCTAAAAAAGGGTTGTTCGGGGCATGCTTTCAAAATTTACAGATGACTCAAAACATGGGAGTAATGTGAACTGTGAGGCAGATTAGGGTAGTCATCAAGAGGACATAATCTGGTTTAATGGTTAGAGTCAAGAGTGTAATGAGTGCTCTGCCCCAGAGGGCAGTGGAGGCCCAGTCTCTGGATTCTTTTAAGAAAGAATTGGATAGAGCTCTTAAAGATAGTGGAGTCAAGGGGTATGGAGATAAGGCTGGAACAGGATACTAATTAGGAATGATCAGCCATGATCATATTGAATGGCGGTGCAGGCTCGAAGGGCAGAATGGCCTACTCCTGCATCTATTGTCTATTGTCTATTGTAATGCTAGAAAAGCACAGCAGGTCAGGCAGCATCTGAGGAGCAGGAGAATTAACGTTTCGAGCAAAAGCCCTTTATCAGGAATTCCCAATGAAGGGCTTTTGCCCGAAGCGTCGATTCTCCTGCTCCTCGGATGCTGCCTGACCTACTGTGCTTTTCCAGCATCACTCTCTTGACTCTGATCTCCAGCGTCTGCAGTCCTCACTCTCGCCTGAGTTTAATGGTTAGGCAAGTGCCAGATGGAACTGAATACAGAGGAGCTCTCCCATTCAAATTTCAGGGAAAATGCGCAGTCAACTCGCAGTGCTGTCTTCAAGGCTTTATTTGCACTTATAAAGAACATGATAGAGTGTCTTTTGCTGTGTGCAGTTTATCATTACGGTCATCTAATATTGGCAGGAACTCCATTTTATATCCAACTGAATTGATCAGGATTTGGGAGGGAGGGGCCAGTTAAAATCCCCCTTGTGACTTGAGAAACAGAAAGGAGATGCTGTTAGGCCTTCCAGCTATAATTCCAGACGTTAACCTCCATCAGTGTGCAACTTGCAGGAATGCTGAAGCAGATTAAAATAAACACCTTATAATTTTACTATTATCTGGGGTTGGAGTGGGGTGGAAGTGGGTGATGGTGAAAATATTCTGCTGAATCCCCCAGTTAGAATATAATGCTGGCGATGGGTGGCACGGTCGCTCAGTGGTTAGCACTGCTGCCTTACAGTACCAGAGTCCTAGGTTCAATTCCAGCCTTGGGCAACTGCCAGTGTGGAGTTTGCACATTCCCCCTGTGTCTGTGTGGGTTTCCTCCGGGTGCTCCGGTTTCCTCCCACAGTCCAAAGGTGTGCAGGTCAGGTGAATGGCCATGCTAAATTGCCCATAGTGTTAGGTACATTAGTCAGAGGGAAATGGGTCTGGGTGGGTTACTCTTTGGAGGGTGGGTGTGGACTTTTTGGGCTGAAGGGCCTGTTTCCACAATGTAGGGAATCTAATCTCAGTCTAATTGATCTCCACGTTAATGTGAATTTCAACAAGAAGCAGCCATAAAGGAATGTGGTAGCAGATGGGAAGTCTTGTTTGATGACCCTACAGGTAGATTTTAAGGATGGCGCAGTGATATGAAATTAGATTAGATAGATTAGATTAGATTAGATTACTTACAGTGTGGAAACAGGCCCTTCGGCCCAACAAGTCCACACCGCCCGCCGAAGCGTAACCCACCCATACCCTTACATCTACATCTACATCTACCCCTTACCTAACACTACGGGCAATTTAGCATGGCCAATTCACCTGACCTGCACATCTTTGGACTGTGGGAGGAAACCGGAGGAAACCCACGCAGACACGGGGAGAATGTGCAAACTCCACACAGTCAGTCGCCTGAGTCGGGAATTGAACCCGGGTCTCTAGCACTGTGAGGGAGCAGTGCTAACCACTGTGCCACCGTGCCGCCCCCAAATATGTTTTCAATATCGATAAAGTGGAGTATCATGAATGTTAGGTTCATCAGAACATCACTGAAACAAAGAACAATAGGAGGGGTTTACATTGAAACAAGGCTGTCAGTGACTGGAGCAACAATACCTTGCAAATATTTGGATCACCTGACTGCAAAACACCATTTATCATCAAAGGTTTTTATAATCGTCTGTCGGCATTGTGGGAACGATAGGACTGGTCAGCAGCGGTGGGCATGAGGCACCACACAGACCTGATGAGGTTTTGGATTCAATATTCCACCTACGACCGGCGTGAGGTCCAGATCAGTGACTCCTGGGGGAGGATGCAAGTCAAACTTCTGCAGCAAGGTTACAAAGAAGAGGAAGAGCTCCACCTTGGCCAGGGTTTCCCCCGGGCAGATCCTGCGACCTGGAGGGACCAATGCATGAGACAAGAGCCAGTGTTAAAAAAAAGGTGCCGTGTCAACTCAATATCTCAAAAGGCAAAACACCGTTGTCGTCTGATTCCTGGAACATAAGCTGAAAATATCCAGTGAGTCAGGTACAAACGAAAACAGAAATCGTTGGAAAAACTCAGCAGATTTGGCAGCATCTGTGGAGAGAAGGCAGAATGAGTGCTTCGGATCCAGTGACCCTTCCTCAGAACTGAAACAAACTTTTCATTTCAGATTCGTGACCTTTGATTGGAACCGGAAAGCGTTAGAGACATAAAAAGCAGAGAAAGGGGGATCAGAGAAAAGAGCTAAAGGGACAGGTGATGTAAGTGAACAGCAGAATCATTAGCAACATCTTCCATTCAAATCAAATTGGAACAACGGCTTCATCTAACGTTGTCGAGTTTGGATGCTTTAAGGCAGTGGTTCATAGAATGTGATCCCGTGGGCCCCGGGATCTCCAGAGGAAGGTTTAAGGTCCAAGCCACTGATGATCAACACCATTGCTGAGGCCATTGGAAAGAAGAGACCAGAACACACATCCTCCCCACTTGCCAGATGTCACACAGCCAAACCGGCTCCTGCCTACTCTGCACCAGTCACAGTGAATAATCTCAGAAGAATATTTATGTCAGTGTTAATTTTGTTTAATTAATATAGAAATAATTATCCATTTCTGAAAAGAAGATTATTGTGATAAGCTAAAATGTTTCAGATAAATGAGATTGCTTCAGGTATTAATGCTCACAGCATTAAAATGTCGATGCTTCAGTTTCTGAATTAATAATTTATGTCAAACTTAAAACATTAACGAGCATAATTTTATTTTATTCACATTAATCCCAATGAGTTCCTTTCCAGTGGGAGCAGCAAGTGGGAGGGATGCATAGGGTTCACAAGGTAACCCCTGGGGTTTTTTGACACCACATGCCCCCAGTAACAGGTCTGCAAATGAAGCACAGTGGCTCAGTGGTTAGCAGCACTGCTTCACAGTGCCAGGGACCCGGGTTTGATATCACCCTCGGGGACAACTGGCTGTGTGGAGTTTGCACGTTCTCCCCGTGTCTGCTTGGGTTTCTTCTGGGTGCTTTGGTTTCCTCCCACAATCCAAAGATGAAATTAAAAATCACACAAGACCAGGTTATAGTCCAACAGATTTATTTGGAAGCACTAGCTTTTAGAACGCTGCTCCTTCATCAGGTAGTTGTGGAACAGGATCATAAGACACCGAATTTATAGCAAAAGATTCTGTGTCTTATGGTCCTGCTCCACAGTTGAAGGAGCAGGGTCTGAAAGCTTGTGCTTCCAAGTAAACCTGTTGGACCTATATCCTGGTGTTGTGTGATTTTTAACTTTGGCCACCCTAGACCAACACCGGCATCTCCAAACCATGGAATCCAAAGACACGCAGGTCAGGTGGATTGGCCATGCTCCATTGCTCATAGTGTTCAGGGATGTGTAGGTTAGGTGCATTCGTCAGGGGGAACTGTGAGTAATAGTGTAGGGGAATTGGTCTAGGAGGGTTAATTTTCAGAGGGTCGGTGTGGATTTGTTAGGCCAAATAACCTATTTCCATACTGGAGCAATTCTATGAAGGTGATGATGCATTTTATTGGGATAAACATTGAAAAACAATATAAAATATGGGGTACAATTCTAAAGCAGGCTCAGCGACCTGAATGTACATGTGCACTGATCATTGAAGGCAGCTGGATAGCTGGAACCAATAACGAGTAAAGCACACAGTCTCACCTTCATTAACAGGGATGTAAGGTACAAGAACAAGAGAAGGACAATGGCTTGTCTAACTGCTATGCTCAAAGTGATTCAAGAATTTGATAGGGTCATTGAAGAGAAACCAATTCCTCTTGTTGGGGGAGAGTCCAGCATAAATGGCCATAACTTTAACATTTAAAACTAAGTTGTTCAAGGACGTCAGGAAGCACTTATTCAGTTGAAATTTGAACTCAAGGCTGTTAAGACTTGTGGAGGGCAGGGAGTTTCAATTGAGAGAGGGGTTTTAAGGGTTACAGGATCCAGCTTAATTAAATAGAATTCAAATTCAGATAAGCTGTGATTTAATTACAAGTTGGAACAGATTCAAGAGCCTGACATACCTCTGAGTTTCCAAAGTGAAAATTCGACAATTATTTAGGTCAATGCAAATTAAGGAGAACTTTCTAGTTTTTAATGTGGTGTAACTTCTCAGCTGCGTTACCTGCAGAGAAAGGCATAAAGGCATCTCTCTTCACAAACTTGCCCGCAGTGTCCAGGAAATGAGCTGGGTTGAACTCGTCAGGCTTTTCCCATTGGCTTTTGTCATAAAGCACTGAGGCCAATAAAGGAACAATGTAAGTTCCCTGTGGACAAAATTAAAATAGTCATCACTTATGGTGCAGTTTGTTATTGTGAAGCCAGACTGTGCAGCAAAGTCAAATTGGATTTTGTTGACTTTTCAAGTCAAATGGTGAATGATCCCAAAACCAGACCAAGCAGGTCTGAGGTCCAATTATCAAATTCGGTTGGCAGGTTATGAACACCAGCTCGAGACCCTAAGGAAGCTGACCAGTTGAGTGGATAGACAGCTTGAACAGTTGGATACTGTATACAGGGAAAAGCCAAGTTTCTAATTCACTTTTTGTTATGCTGAATAAATAATCAGCAACTAATTTGCTCAGTTTTGTCAGTCTTCTGTGTAATGTCTGTAAAACAATACGACATGATGCCCCCTACAATTGGTCCAACAAGCTTTAACTTGCGACAGATTTGCATCCACCTACCTTCGGGATGAAATATCCTTGGAAATTGATGTCCACCGTGGTCGATCGGGGGATGCCCAATGGGGCAATGTTCGCAAACCTCTGGACCTCATGGATTACAGCGTCAGTGTAGGGCATATACTTTCTGTCATCCATCCTGGGAGATCGCTCTGATCCGATCACTCGGTCAATTTCTTCCTGAACTTTCCCTAAAACACAGGAAGGTTGAGGTATGTGGAAATGTGGCTTGAAGGGAATGCGAAATGGGTGGTGCCGCATCTGAAGGCTGTTTCACTCACCTACTGAATTCTGAGGGGAGGGTACAACGGGCAGCCTGTGCCATACACCCCCTCCCCTTCTGTGCTGCCATCCAAAACTCAAGTTCAGATTATACAGCAAAGGAAAAAGCAATGTTCCTGGTGACTCTGAAGTTGTTCAGTTTGATGCAACTATACAGTGTATCTGATGGTTTGAGGTTGGAGCGTCCGAGCCATGTCTCACTCTCTGAACGACTCCAGGTCCTGCTAATGATCACTCCAACAGATCAACTCAGTTACAGGAGCTGGATGGCAAGGCAGGAGTTTGGGCTGTTATTGGGGTGATGAGGGATTTCAGGATAGTCTCGGAAGCCACAATGGATGTTGTGGAAGCTAGTGGGAGAGCAGTGACTTATCAATGCCATGTGAGTCTATAGTTATAGCTGGTTAAATTCTGCTCCTGTCCACACTGAGAGAGCCCTGAGCCTATAGTTCCTGCAAAGTTCTGGCCAGGAATTTGTCAAATGTTGAGTGCCCATTCTGAAAGGTCACACCCAAGACATTTCAAGGTTCCTCATTTCTTTTTCACTGAGACTGAGTGAGCAGCTATGAATGTCCAGAATTTATATTTATTTTATCTTCCATTCTGAAAATCACTTATTCCAGCTCAGTCAGACAGACACAATGTCTATAGAAACACAGAAACAGCAGGAGGCCATTCAACCCCTCAGCCTTGTTCTACTATTCAAATTAGATCATGTTTTATTTGTTTCTTAATTGTATTGACTTATTTCTGTTCCAGAACTCTAAGCTAACAAAAATCCATCAAGCTCAGTTTTGAAATTTTCAGTTGACTCCTGACTTTGACAACGTTTGGAGTAGGGGAAGAGGAATCCAGTCTTTCATTACTGTTTGTGTGAGGAACAGCTATCGAACACAGTCCCTGAATGGTCTCGCTCTAATTTTAAGGTTATGCTCTCTTATTCTGGTCTCTCCACCTGCAACCACATCTCCTACTCTATCATTAAACTTCGCCAGAAAAAAATTCAGTTTATCAGTGCAACCAAACCTTGCAACCACATCAGGTGCCCTAGTTTGATCGTCGAATCATTGAATCTGCACCGACCCTCTAAAGAGCATTCCACTGAGATCCACCCCATCCCCATCATTCCCATGGCTAACCCACCTAGCCTAAACATCCCGAGACACTACACAGCAATATGGCACAGCCAATCCCCCACGTCTGCACATCTTTGAACTGTGGGAGGATACCCACGCAAACAATATGTATGTGCAAACTCCACACAGTCAGTAACTCACAGCTGGAACAGAACCCAGTCCCTGGTGCTGTGACGCAGCAGTGCTAAACACTGTGTCACCTTACCACCCAATCATTAATCAACTATCAATTATTAATCTTCTACAATTCAAGGGGATACAAGCTTGGTCTGTACAACCTGTGCCATAATGAAACCACGATATCATTGTAACTTTCCTCTTGAGTACGTCATCACTTCTACAGAATTTGGAAAGTCAGGAAGCAGATGCTTTCAGACATCTAACTGACCAGGGAAAGATAACATCCCTATGTTGAGTCAGTGGGAAGGAACAGGGATCCTTTGTCAATTGATGCACCAAAGTGAGATGCAGACTATGAAATGTCTAATGGAGCTGGAAAAAAATGAAAGGAATATTTGATGTTCTTCCTTACCCTGGATCTCGGGGTATTTCATCATGATGTAAAGTGCCCAGCGAATGGTGGTGGCCGCAGTTCCCATTCCAGCAATGAACAGATCACTCGTTGTGATCACTAGGTTATTTTCATGGAAGTATGTGTCTGGATTTCCCGCCTCCTTGAAAGGGAAGTGGAGGAACACAGAATGAGTTCAGAATAGTCAGTGCTCTGTTTCTATTAGTCTGTATAGAACATAGAGCATTACAGTGCAGTACAAGCCCTTAGGCCCTCGATATTGTGCCGACCTGTGAAGCCCATCTAACCTACACTACTTTAATACCATTCTTATGTTTATCCAGTGACTATTTAAATGCCTTTAACGTTGGTGAGTCTACTACTATTGCAGGCAGGGTGTTCCACGCCCCTACTACTCTCTGAGTAAAGAACTTACCTCTGACATCTGTCCGAAATCTATCACCCCTCAATGTAAAGCTATGTCCCCTCGTGCTAGCCATCACCATCTGAGGAGAAAGGCTCTCACTGTCCACCCTATCTAATCCTCTGATCATCTTATATATCTGATTTGTATTTTTACCATTCTCTCAGTCATTATTAATCTGTGAGTGAACTTTAATGGCAACTCCATTTTACTCAGCTGTATAAATTATTGCTGTAATTCCACATGCTGATACTCAGAAGTTGAGAGATTTAGACTGTTCAGTAATCTCTCATACTATTGCATTGATTTCCAAAAGGTTTGGGACTGTGTTAGCCTGAAAAGGAGACTTGCATTTATTTAGCACTTTTCACAACCTCAGAACATTCCAAAGAACTTTACAGCTCAAAAAGTACTTGTGAAACGAAGCCTGTCATAAGACCATAAGACACTGGAGCAAAAGTTGGCCATTAAGCCCCATCCCCCACATTGCTCGGCTCCACTACTGAATGAGATCATCGCTGATCTGGTATCCCTCAAAACTATTTCCCTGCATTTTCCTCATCCCCTTGATACCCTTAGTGATTAAAACTCTGTCTCTTTCGGTGTTGAATAGACTCAGTGAGCCATCCTCAACAGCTGTCTGTGGTAAAGAGTTCCACAGATTTACTACCCTCTGAAGGAAGAAATTCCTCCTTATGTCTGTCTTAAATGTACAACCCCTTGTTCAGAGTTTACATTGCCTGGTCCAGGACTCTCCCACAAGAGGAAACCACCTTTCCATGTCTACACTCTCAAGTCCTCTAAAAATCTTGCAGACTTCAATACGTTTGCCTCTCATTCTTCTTTATTCCAAAGA
>NC_092768.1:20446682-20481682 GCF_047496795.1 Chiloscyllium punctatum | reverse complement strand
GGACCCCTCCTGGTTTTGAATACTTCTGTCAAATCTCCTTTTAGTCTTCTTCCGACCAAGGAAAACAAACCCAACTTCTTCAATCGATCTTCATAACTGAAGCCCCTCACCAGTGGAACTATTCTCCTTAACCCTGTCCAATGTTTTCCCAGCCTTCCTGTAGTGTGCCACCCAGAACTGACACCCATCCCCAGCATGTGAACTTCCCTGAATTCCCTAACGAAACATAACCAGGCTAGTCATGATAGCTTTTGCAGTTGAACAGTCTACCAATGTCGGGGTAAAAACAATGACTGCAGATGCTGAAAACCAAATACTGGATTAGTGGTGCTGGAAGAGCACAGCAGTTCAGGCAGCATCCAACGAGCAGCGAAATCGACGTTTCGGGCAAAAGCCCTTCATCAGGAATATTCCTGATGAAGGGCTTTTGCCCGAAATGTCGATTTCGCTGCTCGTTGGATGCTGCCTGAACTGCTGTGCTCTTCCAGCACCACTAATCCAGTCTACCAATGTCCACTATTGCTTCCCTGTGGCTCAAAGAGAGAGGGGCGAAAAGTTCTTGGAAGTCAGATCTTTCCTGTGATGGGCAGATTAGTTACTGTGCATCACCCAAGGAAACTGCAGACTTGCAAAAGGTCAGTGCAGTTTGTGATGGTCCAGTTTTGAAGCTTGCTAACTTTGATTTAAAAGATTAACTTAAAATCCATCCTGGTCTTTAACCAAATGGAATGCGTTCTTCATGAGCTTTGCCTTCTTATCCCTGGGTGAAATGAGTAATAACTGGGTTCACACCATGTCACCGAAATACCATTTTAGCTCCTGAATAAAGTTGCATTTTTCCCAATCATTGAGGTTTCACTGAGCTGATACATCAAACAAAGGTGAATTCCCCCTTTGTTCAGAAATGAAGTTGTCTCATTGTGATAAAATCTAACTAACCAGTGAGTCATGTCACATAATATCTAACCCAAGAGGTCAACGTAACAGGATCACATTCTCTGACGGAACGTGAAGGGAGATGATATCATGGGATTGACCCACAGCCTGGAGTCTTGCCAAGGGCAGAGCGAGGACAGCAGTGTGGGTCCGATTCCCGCACTAGCTGAGGTTACTGCGAAGGTGCCACTTTCTCAACCTCTCCCCTCACCTGAGGCACTGTGACCCTCATGTGAAACCCCCACCTGTCGTCCCTCTCTCCCTCATGACAGAACAGCCCTCTGGTCCTCTGGGATGAAAGCGATTTTATGTGTTTTTTTTTGTTGAACCACAATAGTTCAGCTAGAATCCACATTCGTATAGTGTCTTCAACCAAAGGTGCCACACAGGATTGTGTCCGAATCACAGCACTGGACATTAGGACGGGTCAAACATTTTGCATTAAAGAGGGATAAAGAAACGGAGAAGTTTTAACTGAGATCTTAGGATGTAGGCAGCCAAAACCCAAAAATTGCAACGATGCTGTCTGTGTGACAGCTGTAATCGCTGCAGTTCAAAGTCTTGTCGATGAATTGGTAGAGATATCCAACTCAAAGGATTTGAGAAGTAGGATTTCAAGAAGGAGTTAGATATAACACTTGGGGCTAAGGGGATCAAAGGATATGGGGGAAAGGCAGAAACAGGTGATTGGTTGGATGATCAGACAAAAGCAGGTTCAAAGGGCTGAATAGCCTACTCCTGCTCCTATTTTCTGTGTTTCTACATGCATCAGTGATTCTCAAATTACTCAGTTAGATTGCAGTCCATAGGTTTGCTGAGGGGTTTATTCAATAGGGTGTTCCAGACAAGAGTGTAATGGAGAGACCCAGGTGAGGTCTATTGAGAAATAAATGCTTGGGAGTCAGTTGCAGGTTGGGATCCAGTTCAGATGGTTCATGTACAGAACGGTGAGTAAGTCAGCTCCAAACTTGACTTTGATCATGAGGTTTGGGTGAAGATGTATATTTTGAATAACGCATCCCCAGGAGTGATGGTTTTGGCTGGTTTGTATACACTTGGCTGCTAGTTATAAGCTGGCCTAGTGATATTATTGCTGGAGTGTTAATCCGGAAACTCAGCTAATGCTCCAGGGACCTGGGTTCAAATCCTGTCACGGGAGAAGCTGAAATTTGAATTCGATAAAATAAATCTGGAATTAAGAATCGATTGAGGACCATGAACCCACTGCGAATTGTTGGAAAATCCCGTCTGCTCAGTAACGACCTTCAGGAAAGGAAATCTGTCATCCTCCTTCTAGTTTGACCTACATGTGACTCCAGACCCACAGCAATGTGGTTGACTCTTAGTTGCCCTCTGAAATGGCCTAGCAAGCCGTGCAGTTGTACCAATCCCTACAAAGTCTTAAAGAATTGAAACCGGACGGATCACCTGGCATTGATGTAGGCACCGGCAAATACTACGGCCGAAACAGCCCAGTCCGACCCTGCACGGTCTTCCTCACTAACGTCAGGGGGCTAGTGCCGATACTGAGAGAACTGCCTCACAGACTAGTCAAGGAACAGCATGGGATAGTCACACTCCCAGAATCATATCTTACAGACAATATCCTGGACACCGCCATCACCATCCCTGGATACGTCCTGTCCCACCGGCAGGACAGACCTGGCAGAGGTGGCAGCACAGTGGGTATACAATTGGGAGACAGCAGTGTAATTTTAACCTAACCTTGGCCCATGAGCAACCAACCAAATGGGAACGGTCACCAATTTCTTTGATGGTCAGGGTCACAATCCAATCGTGAGCATTCTCTCACCAGCTCCCAGTTCCCACCGAACACACTGTTTTCAGACAATCATCCTCTACAGGAAGAACATGGGAGTGGGGGGAGGCTATTCAGCCCATCAAACTGATTCTGCACTTTCAATAAGAACCCGGCTCTTGCCCCTTTGTGGCACTGTTCTTTGATTTTATTCTTGTCCTAAAGTGATCCTAGTTAAAAACCACATGATACCAGGTTATAGTCCAACAGGTTTATTTGGAAGTACAAGCTTTCAGAGCGCTGTTCATTTGTCAGGCAGCTAGTGGGGCAGGATCATAGGACACAGAACTTATAGTAAAAGGTCAAAGTGTCATACAACAATGTAGTGAACAAACCTAAATTGCTGCTAAGTCTTTCATCACTTAGTATGGGGATGTGGGTTTCCATTCAGAATAGAAGGGTTGAAAAGACTTTCAGAAATCAAAGCATCATTTTCTTTGGCACATCAAACATTTCAACCCAGTGAATTTGAAAATCTTATTGTAATCACCCTTTGATTAGGACAGCAATTTTAACATGGTTTTAGAGACTTTAAGAATAGAAATAGTTATTTTACTTGACTTTATGAAACATGGAAACAAGGACATGACGTGTTGGAAAGGATTGTGTCCTTTTCTGCATCATTGTAAAAATCTTCTCCCTTATTCAGAATCGATGTTTCTCACTCTTCTGAGGGAAAATTGACATTTCTCTGTGACAGCCAGTAATTTTCATTTGGGCAGGTTAGGTGGATTGGCCAGGCTACATTCGGGGGTAACAGGGATACAGTTTCCACATTTCAGAGATTCTATGAAGGTTGACTCCAAGCCCCTCTGTATTCTATATATAATTCACTCAAAATTCAGGCCTGTAATTCATCCTCAACTGTTCCTATAACATGTTATAGTTTTGCACAGCTAGATGTCTTAATACTTTCAAGCATTTCAGCATGGGGACATAGAGAATCCCTACAGTGTGGAAACAGGCCACATTAGCCCAACAAGTCCACCCAGACCCCTCCCCTATATTTACCCCTGACTAATGCACCTAACCTACACATCCCTGAACACTATGGGCAATTTAGCATGGTCAATTCACCTGACCTGCACATCTTTGGACTGTGGGATGAAATCGGAGCATCCGGAGGAAACCCACGCAGACACGGGGAGAATGTACAAACTCCACACAGACAGTCACCCGAGGCTGGAATCAAACCCAGGTCCCTGGCGCTGTGAGACAGCAGTGCTAACCACTGATCCACTGCCCCACCCCATTTGCCATTGGAAGATGTAGGATTGTTAAAGGGTTTGACAGGATAAATGCTGAGATAATGTTACCCCTCAAGGACGAGTCTAGGACCAGAGGGTTGGTCTCAGAATAAAGGGGTGCCAATTTAAGAGTGACATTAGGGGGAACTTCTTCTCTCGGAGGGTTGAGAGTCTTTGGAATTCCTTGCCACAGGGAGCTGTGGGGCCAGAGTCCTTGTGAATGTTTAAGGCTGCAATAGATAGATTCTGATCATCCGGGGAATCAAGGATTGTGGGGAAGGGCAGGAAAGTGGATGTGAGGACTGTTGGATCAGCAATGATCCTACTGAATGGTGGAGCAGGCTTGACGGGCTGAATGGCCTACTCCTGTTCCCAATTTTTCTGCTCTTATGGATGGCAAGGCTGTTCAGGATTCTCATGCAAAACCCCAGCTGTATGGTGGGAATCCTCTTCCTGACTATCTGTTATTCTGTATTAAACACCTGAGCTTCTGAGTTCAATTCTAACATTGAACTCTATATATAATCCACTCAAACACCTCGATAAGGTTCTTGCCTGTAGCTCATTCCCAAGTGCTTTGTTTAAACTCATTCCCAGGATGTGGGCGCCGCTGGATCGGCCAGCATTCATTACCCATCACTAATCACCCACGGGGGTATTTGAGAGTCAATCACTTCGACTGGAGTCACATGTAGGCCAGACCAGGTAAGGATAGCAGTCTCTTTCCCGAAAGGACGTTAGTGAACAAGATGGGTTATCCATTGTTCTATATATACCTTCCTCTCTCCCAAACCCCTTGGCTAGGTTGCAGCCTGGAACTCCCACAGTCCAAAGATATGCAGGTTCGGTGAATTGGCCATGCTAAATTGCCCGTAGTGTTAGGTGAAGGGGTAAATCTATGGGTGGGTTGCGTTTCGGCGGATCGGTGTGAACTTGTTGGGCCGAAGGGCCTGTTTCCACACTGTAAGTAATCTAATCTAATCTAAACTCAATCCCATGTATCTGTTATCTTATCTCTGACTGCTCCAAGCCCTCATTTAGATTCCGGCCTGTAACTCACTCCTGGCTATTCAACATTGGGTTGCAATGGTTCCAGAATGCAGCTCCCCACCTTCTCAAGGGGCAGCTAGGGACAGGTATTAATACTGGGCCCCAGCCAGTGATGCCCATGTCCCATGAGTGAATGGCAGAGTGGTTTCGATGGGCCAAATGGCCTGATTCTGCTTATGAAAATGTGAAACTATCTTTTAGTTTTCAGCCTATAACTCACTGTCAATTTTACAAACAATCTGAGATCTCAATCAGCTTTCAACGCACAGTGCCTTCCCAAGTATCAGTTGCTTTCTGTATATAAATGATTTGAGGCCTTTGATTAGTTTTACCTTGCAGCTTATTCCAAATGTACACCATCCAAATCCCTTGGTTAGACTCGTAACTATCTCCCGAATATCTATTATTCAATGTATAAAGCACCCAAAACCCCCGAATAGATTCCAACCTCTAATTCACTCACAGATATAAATTATAAATACCTCCAAACTGTCAACTGGATTTCGGACATAGGGTGAATTCAGTGCTGGTGGTCTGAGCAAAGATTCTCTCCAGCAGTCCTACATTGGGCTGGATAGCATCAGACAACACTCCCCTAAGTGACCCTAATTGCCCCTCAAGTCCGCTGCCTGATTCAGCAGGGGCTAACAGATTAGGCTGTGCCACCCTACTTCGTGTCACTGCCCCATCAGCAAAGCTAGATGATATCCAGAGAAACACAGGCCTGGGGCACTAGGCCACACACTCAAGATGGAGCTAGTTCGAACCTCACTGACAGCAATTACCAAACCGAGTTGAATAATTAGTGGCCGAACCAGCATTAATGTCACATCTAGACAATGTCTCCAAAACACATTAGCTGACCATAATCACATTCAGGTCCCCTAATTTCCAATAGCGACTGTGGTTTGACTGAAATGGCCCCCTGCGGTTCACTGTGAGACACTTTTGGATGGTCCAGGGTTACAAAAGGTGCTATACAAATGAAAGTTCTCCCTTTAACTAATGCACTGCCATTCTGCATTTCACTGACCTCTACCTGACCAGGCTGTGCAAATGATGAGAATTCATCAGGGGAGCTGAGAAACGGGCACTGGCGGCTCCTGTGGCGCGGTGGTAGTGTCCCTACCTCTTGGTCGGGAGGTCTGCTCCAGAGATATCTCACGACATGTCTGAACAGGATATAGAGGCACACAGAAGGGAAGCAGACCCTTTGGTCCAACCAGTCCCCACTGACCATGTTCCCAAACCAAACTGGTCTCATCTGCCTGCGCTTGGCCCATCTGCCTCCAAACCTTTCTTGTTCATGAACTTATCCAAGTGTTTTTGAGATGTTGTACTTGTGAATGCACCCATCACCTCCTCTGACAGATCATTCCACACACGAACCACTCTCTGTGTAAAAAGATTACCCCACCACCTGCCCCCCCCCCCCCATATCCACCCCACCTTTGGGAAAAGCCCTCTCCAATTCACTTCTTCAGGAACCTGAAGAAGAGCTCATGCCCGAAACATCGATTCTCCTGCTCCTTGGAGGCTGCCTGACCTGCTGCGCTTTTCCAGCAACACATTTTCAGCTCTGATCTCCAGCATCTGCAGTCCTCACTTTCTCCCACAGACACAATCAATCAAGATCTCTTTGCAATCGTAGATAACCGTCTCCACTGTCCACTATGCCACCAATTTTGGTGTCTTCTGCAAATTTACTGACCATTTCTTGTATATTCTCATCCAAATCATTCATATCAAACATTTTGAGCATCAAGGGGATCAAGGGTTACAGGGAGAAAGCAGGAGAGAATGCGGTTGAGAAATGTATCAGCCATGATTGATTGGCGGTGCAGACTCAACGGGCTGAATGGCCTAATTTCTGCTCCGATGATTGATGGTCTTACAGACAAACCAAAGTGGACTCTGTGCTGATTCCAGTGGAACACCGCTGGTCACAGGCCTCCAGTGCAGAACATCTGGTCTTTATCCCCCATTACCTTCAACCCAGGAGTGAGAACGACTGCAGTCAAACGTTGAATGCCAGTCCGGATTGTGAAGCCCCACATGGTTGATCTGCCTGCTCACGACCCGGTAAAACAATGGAGCTTGACGATGCTTATTTTCCTGTATTGATGGAGGGAGAAAGGGGGTCTCCCAATCGCTGACTAAAGTGCTCCACAGGTCAGCTGGCCACACACTGTAAAAGGAAGGCCCAAGATGGGAGGGAGGTGCCCCTGGGGGATTATATCCAGGCTCGGGGTGCTGACGGTGCAGAGGAAACAGCTCAGACATTCATACCATGGTAGGAAAGTGAAAGCGAGACTGATAACTTAACCTTCGAGATGGAAAATTAGAACTATTATTGTTACCAGGTTTGTAGGAGTGGTTGGATTCTGAACAAACACTGCCTAACTTCGTAAAGATACCAGAAACTGAGGCTTGTTAACTTGATCAGCCCTTCCAGGCTGGTACTGCCCTGAGGCAGTGCTGACCCATCACCCAGGCTGGTACTGCCCTGAGGGAGTGCTGACCCATCACCCAGGCTGGTACAGCCCTGAGGGAGTGCTGACCCATCACCCAGACTGGTACAGTACTGAGGGAGTGCTGACCCATCACCCAGGCTGGTACTGCCCTGAGGGAGTGCTGACCCATCACCCAGGCTGGTACAGCCCTGAGGGAGTGCTGACCCATCACACAGGCTGGTACTGCCCTGAGGGAGTGCTGACCCATCACCCAGGCTGGTACTGCCCGGAGGGAGTGCTGACCCATCACCCAGGCTGGTACAGCCCTGAGGGAGTGCTGACCCATCACCCAGGCTGGTACAGCCCTGAGGGAGTGCTGACCCATCACCCAGGCTGGTACTGCCCGGAGGGAGTGCTGACCCATCACCCAGGCTGGTACTGCCCTGAGGGAGTGCTGACCCATCACCCAGGCTGGTACTGCCCTGAGGGAGTGCTGACCCATCACCCAGGCTGGTACTGCCTGGAGGGAGTGCTGACCCATCAGCCAGGCTGGTACAGTACTGAGGGAGTGCTGACCCATCACCCAGGCTGGTATAGTACTGAGGGAGTGCTGACCCATCACCCAGGCTGGTACAGTACTGAGGGAGTGCTGACCCATCACCCAGGCTGGTACTGCCCTGAGGGAGTCCTGACCCATCACCCAGGCTGGTACTGCGCTGAGGGAGTGCTGACCCATCACCCAGGCTGGTACAGTACTGAGGGAGTGCTGACCCATCACCCAGACTGGTACAGCCCTGAGGGAGCGCTGACCCATCACCCAGGCTGGTACAGCCCTGAGGGAGTGCTGACCCATCACCCAGGCTGGTACTGCCCTGAGGGAGCGCTGACCCATCACCCAGGCTGGTACAGCCCTGAGGGAGTGCTGACCCATCACCCAGACTGGTACAGTACTGAGGGAGTGCTGACCCATTACCCAGGCCGATACAGTACTGAGGGAGTGCTGACCCATCACCCAGGCTGGTACTGAGCTGAGGGAGTGCTGACCCATCACCCAGACTGGTACTGAGCTGAGGGAGTGCTGACCCATCACCCAGACTGGTACTGCCCTGAGGGAGTGCTGACCCATCACCCAGACTGGTACTGCCCTGAGGGAGTGCTGACCCATCACCCAGGCTGGTACTGAGCTGAGGGAGTGCTGACCCATCACCCAGACTGGTACTACCCTGAGGGAGTGCTGACCCATCACCCAGGCTGGTACTGCCCGGAGGGAGTGCTGACCCACCACCCAGGCTGGTACTGCCCTGAGGGAGTGCTGACCCATCACCCAGGTTGGTACAGCCCTGAGGGAGTGCTGACCCATCACCCAGGCTGGTACTGCCCGGAGTGAGTGCTGACCCATCACCCAGGCTGGTACAGTACTGAGGGAGTGCTGACCCATCACCCAGGCTGGTACTGCCCTGCGGGAGTGCTGACCCATCACCCAGGCTGGTACTGCCCAGAGGGAGTGCTGACCCATCACCCAGGCTGGTATTGGGCTGAGGGAGCGCTGACCCATCACCCAGGCTGGTATTGGGCTGAGGGAGTGCTGACCCATCACCCAGGCTGGTACAGTACTGTGGGAGTGCTGACCCATCACCCAGGCTGGTACTGCCCGGAGGGAGCGCTGACCCATCACCCAGGCTGGTACTGCCCGGAGGAAGTGCTGACCCATCACCCAGACTGGTACAGTACTGTGGGAGTGCTGACCCATCACCCAGACTGGTATACCACTGAGGGAGTGCTGACACCACCCAGGCTGGTACTGCCCTGAGGGAGTACTGACCCATCACCCAGACTGGTACAGCCCTGAGGGAGTGCTGACCCATCACCCAGACTGGTACTGCCCTGAGGGAGTGCTGACCCATCACCCAGACTGGTACTGCCCTGAGGGAGTGCTGACCCATCACCCAGACTGGTACTGCCCGGAGTGAATGCTGACCCATCACCCAGGCTGGTACTGCCCTGAGGGAGTGCTGACCCATCACCCAGACTGGTACAGCCCTGAAGGAGTGCTGACCCATCACCCTGGCTGGTACAGTACTGAGGGAGTGCTGACCCATCACCCAGGCTGGTACTGCCCGGAGGGAGTGCTGACCCATCACCCAGGCTGGTACTGCCCTGAGGGAGTGCTGACCCATCACCCAGACTGGTACTGCCCGGAGTGAATGCTGACCCATCACCCAGACTGGTACTGCCCGGAGTGAGTGCTGACCCATCACCCAGACTGGTACAGCCCTGAGGGAGTGCTGACCCATCACCCAGACTGGTACAGCCCTGAGGGAGTGCTGACCCATCACCCAGGCTGGTATAGTACTGAGGGAGTGCTGACCCATCACCCAGGCTGGTACAGTACTGAGGGAGTGCTGACCCATCACCCAGACTGGTACAGCCCTGAGGGAGTGCTGACCCATCACCCAGGCTGGTACTGCCCGGAGGGAGTGCTGACCCATCCCCCAGGCTGGTACTGCCCTGAGGGAGTGCTGACCCATCACCCAGGCTGGTATTGGGCTGGGGGAGCGCTGACCCATCACCCAGGCTGGTACTGCCCTGAGGGAGTGCTGACCCATCACCCAGACTGGTACTGCCCGCAGTGAGTGCTGACCCATCACCCAGGCTGGTACAGCCCTGCGGGAGTGCTGACCCATCACCCAGACTGGTACAGTACTGAGGGAGTGCTGACCCATCACCCAGGCTGGTACAGTACTGAGGGAGTGCTGACCCATCACCCAGACTGGTACTGCCCGCAGTGAGTGCTGACCCATCACCCAGGCTGGTACAGCCCTGCGGGAGTGCTGACCCATCACCCAGACTGGTACAGTACTGAGGGAGTGCTGACCCATCACCCAGGCTGGTACAGTACTGAGGGAGTGCTGACCCATCACCCAGACTGGTACTGCCCTGAGGGAGTGCTGACCCATCACCCAGGCTGGTACTGCCCTGAGGGAGTGCTGACCCATCACCCAGGCTGGTACAGCCCTGAGGGAGTGCTGACCCATCACCCAGACTGGTACAGTACTGAGGGAGTGCTGACCCATCACCCAGGCTGGTACTGCCCTGAGGGAGTGCTGACCCATCACCCAGACTGGTACTGCCCGGAGGGAGTGCTGACCCATCACCCAGGCTGGTACAGTACTGAGGGAGTGCTGACCCATCACCCAGGCTGGTACAGCCCGGAGGGAGTGCTGACCCATCACCCAGGCTGGTACAGCCCGGAGGGAGTGCTGACCCATCACCCAGACTGGTACAGCCCTGAGGGAGTGCTGACCCATCACCCAGGCTCGTACAGTACTGAGGGAGTGCTGACCCATCACCCAGACTGGTACAGCCCTGAGGGAGTGCTGACCCATCACCCAGGCTGGTATAGTACTGAGGGAGTGCTGACCCATCACCCAGGCTGGTACAGTACTGAGGGAGTGCTGACCCATCACCCAGACTGGTACAGCCCTGAGGGAGTGCTGACCCATCACCCAGGCTGGTACTGCCCGGAGTGAATGCTGACCCATCACCCAGGCTGGTACAGTACTGAGGGAGTGCTGACCCATCACCCAGACTGGTACAGCCCTGAGGGAGTGCTGACCCATCACCCAGGCTGGTACAGTACTGAGGGAGTGCTGACCCATCACCCAGGCTCGTACAGTACTGAGGGAGTGCTGACCCATCACCCAGGCTCGTACAGTACTGAGGGAGTGCTGACCCATCACCCAGGCTGACTCTCCTGGCACAGAGCTGAGGGACTGCTGCACTGGCAAAGGTGCCATCGTTCAGGGGAAGACACTAAACTGAGTGTGCCTTTTCAGCTGGGCCTTTAAGGGTTCTGCATGCACTGCTTCTGAAAGCCTAACAGCTGATTTCTTCCCAATGTTCTGGCCCAACACCATCTGAAAGCAGTGCACCGCAAGATCCCATTCACATAGGGAGATCCAATGCATACAAAGGAATCAGATGATCATAGAGTCAGAGAGATGTACAGCACAAAAACAGACCCTTCAATCCAACTCGTCCATGCTGACCAGATAGCCTAACCTAATCTAGACCCATTTGCCAGCACTTGGCCATATCTCTCCAAACCCTTCCTATTCATATACCCATCAGATGCCTTTTAAATGTTGCAATTATACTAGCCTCCACCACTTCCTCTGGCAGCTCATTCCATACATGTACCACCCTCTCTGTGAAAAAGTTGCCCCTTAGGTCTCTTTTATATCTTTTCCCTCTCACCCTAAACCTATGCCCTCTAGTTCTGGACTCCCCGACCCCAGGGAAAAGACTTTGTCTATTTACCCTATCCACGCCCCTCATAATTTTGTAAACCTCTATAAAGTCATCCCTCAGCCTCTGACGCTCCAGGGAAAACAGCCCCAGCCTGTTCAGCCTCTCCCTGTAGCTCAAACCCCCCAACCCTGGCAACATCCTTGTCAATCTTTTCTGAACCCTTTCAAATTTCACAACATCCTTCCTATAGCAGAACTAGGGAGACCAGATTTGCACACAATATTCCAAAGGTGGCCTAACCAATGTCCTGTACAGCCGCAACATGACTTGCCAACTCCTGTACTGACCAATAATGGTGGCACGTTTCATATGATGCCCCTCCTCTCGATGTGCAAAAAGGGTCTTCAATATCGGGCTGAGCTTTTTGATGCGGGCACTCTCTCTCCCTCCTCCGAGTAACAGATCTGACAATCCTTGAATGTTGCTCTGTGATCTGAACCGACCCTGTCAATCAGGTCTATCGCAGGTCTAGCCCAAACCTGTTGGCTCAATGCAGGCTCCACTACTCACCACTGGAGCATGCAATCTGCCCTGGAAATCTACCCAGCACCGTGAACCCGACCAGGCTGGTGTCTAAACGCGGGCCTATTTCAGTCCATATTCCAAATTCCTTCATTTGAATTTCCAAGGGTGGGTTTGTCAGAGATCCTCCAGGAGCCATTGGACTGTCTCTCACTGTGTAAGCGCCTCACATATTCCCACTCCCTCTCTCCCTCTGTTCTTCCAGCAGTCAGTGAGTTTTCCATCTGCCTGGATGAGTGCTGTTCCTATTGTGGAGGCTGGACACTGTCCAAGATAAAGCTGCCATCTTGATTGGTACCAACACCTTCATTAATCGCTCCCTTCAGCATACCGTGCGTGCCCTCCACAGGGTGCTGTGTAGTAAGGCTCCTTTGACGGCACTTTCCAAACCGGTGATCTCCGGAACTGGGAACACCAGGACAAGGGCAGCAGATGCATGGGAACACTATCACCTGCAAGTTCCTCTCCAAGTCTCTGGCCATCCTGACTTGGAAATGGACAGCTATTCTTTCACAGTTAAAGGATCAAGATCCTTGAACTCCCTTCCTAACAACACTGTGGATATCCCTACACACCTCGAAATTCAGTGGAAGAAGACAGCTCTCCAACAGCCTTTCCAGAGCACTTAGGGATGGGAACCAAATGCTGGCCCTCATTCATTTGAAGGTCTCTGTAAAATCTATCCTTAAGGGCAGCTTCTCCCAGTACCTCGGTATATTCTGAAGTTGCTCATTTCTTCTTGTATTGCAGTGAAACACCTCTGCACTCTCTCCAAGTCCTTGACCCGCTTTCTGAAGGATGGCATCTAAATTTGACGTCATATTCCAGTGTTGGGGTGAGTGATGGTCTCTGTGTCTTTGTGTGTTTCCCTGACATTGTTCCTTCGCGCGCCCAGTAATCTACAACCACCCCACTGACAGTGAAACCTCCACATGTGGTTACCAGTTCCTTTCCTGCGTTCTCTTTCACCTGATACCTCACTGCTGCCTCCCTGCATCGCAGGAGCCGTCCTATTACTCATCACAGCCATTTGTGTGGGTTAAACTTAGTAACGTTAACGTAATCCTCAGATGGTCTTATTTTCTACTTTACTTCCTTAGAAGATGAGAAAAGAAAGTTGCATTTGTTCTCAGTGACGAGGCACCTAGTTTCAAAGGGGCATATAATTGTTTTTGAAAAACAGAGGCCCATGTTTCAATGGTAACTGTGTTGACTTAACATTGGCCTGTCTTATCAAAAGTGTTAGCAGCTCACTCAGACAGTAGGTTTAAGGATATTACGAAGGGGCTTTGACACAGTAAGTGGGGAGGAACCAGTTTCCACTTACAGGAAGGTCATTAACCAGAGGTGATGGATTCAAAACGATCAGCAAAAAAACTACAGAGGAGCTGAACTTCTCAACCCCACATCTTGAAAATAAGACACTGACTCACTGGTATCTCCCTGATTAATGAATGGTGTTCTTCTGTTTGGGATTTCTTGTCTGTTCAATGTGTGTCACCTGCCCAGGATCAATAAATCCAAACCAACTCGTCTCTCAACTCCAAGACCTGGGTTTCTGCTGTCCCTCTTAGTAACTGGCTCCTCAACTTCCTGACCATTATATTTACTTCCTGTCCCTTTCGCCCCTTGAACATTAATAATTGTGAGATGCTGTTAGTGTTTTCTATATTAAAGGTTTAAGGGGATAAGGGCCAAACGCAGGTAAATTGAACTCATTTAGTTTAGGAATCGGGGCTAGCAAGGACGAGTTGGGCTGAAGGGTGTGTTTCCATGCCGCATGTCTCTATGACTGGACAGTGAAGACTGATGCAAAGTATTTACTCAAACCCTCTGCCATTTCCTGGTCCCTTCAGTATTATTTCCCCAGCCTCACTCTCCAAAGGACCAGCACTCAGTTTGGCATCCCTCTTATTTTTAATGCAGTGGTGTATAATTTTAAATATTAGTGACAAAAAGCTGTTAACGAATCTTACTGTAGATTGAAAGAAAGCTGTAATTGAGACAACCTGTAACTAAAGAGAGAGTCCCACCCCTCCTCATTCTGCTGATTAAACTGAAAAGGATACTTTCAGAGTTCTGCAGAACTCTCCAACTCCTCAGTGACACACTTACAACTCGGAACAAACCATGAAATGTGTTGCCTGTTGTGCGTTTGTGGTTTTAAAGTAACAAGATACAGTGATAGGGAGTTGAACATAGACAGATGGATAATTAAATGAAATAGAGACTGACGCGTCTTCAGAAACATCAGTTAGCAAACAGTCAGGCTGGGTGAAAGATAGAACGAGGGAAAAACAAATTAGAAAACAGCTGGAAGGACAGACCAGATCTTTAAACCTGCAAGAATACATGATCTGATAAAGTTAAAAATCACACAACACCAGGTGGTAGTCTGTCCTGGTGGAGGAGCGTCGCTCCGAAAGCTAGTGTGCTTCCAATTAAACCTGTTGGACTATAACCTGGTATTGTGTGATTTTTAACTTTGTACACCCCAGTCCAACACCGTCATCTCCAAATCACGACTACGATCTGAGAAGGTATACTGCAGGAATCACTGCTCGGCTGTTACCTCTAGAGGGCGATGCAGCCCAAAACTACTGACTGCAAGCTGCTAATCACTGGTTCAGAATAACAGAGTATTAGGTACAAAGTTCTCACAGAAAGGAAGAGCTACCCCTTCTCACCCCTCAGTTCAAGTTACAGCTTCAATGTTGATGAGGAGATTGGGTAACAGGGCGTGAGTGTGTGTGTGAGTGAGAGAGAATGGGTGTGCCTATGTGAATGTGGGTGTGGGTGTGAGTGCGTGTGAGACTGTGTATGTGAGAATGTGTATGTGTGAGAATGATTGTGTGTATGTGTAAATATGAGAATAAGTGTGTGTGAGTGAATGTGTGTAGATAAGTGAGAATGAGTGTGTGTGCATGACTGTATGTTTGTGTGTATATATGTGTGAGAATAAGTGTGTGTGTGAGAGAGTGTGAATGTGTATAGATAAGTGAGAATGAGTGTGTGTTATGACTGTGTGTATATTTGTGTGTATATATGTGAGAATAAGTGTGCATGAGAGTGTGAATGTGTGTAGATAAGTGAGAATGAGTGTGTGTGTGTATGACTGTGTATGAGAGTGTGTAAATGTGAGAATAAGTGTGTGTGTGAGAGAGTGTGAATATGTGTAGATAAGTGAGAATGAGTGTGTGTGTATGAGATGTACACCTGGCCCCAGAATCCCAAAACAATTGCTTTGTGATGCTGTCACGCTGGATGATTCTCAGGAAGTAATTGGAAACACATTAGGGATGTTCATAACGCCATAAATATCCTGGCTAAGCAAAATACTTCATATAGGAAAAAGGTCATACTCCTGGCTTTGATTGGAACAAACCAGGTTATAGGGTTTTGTACTGATCTGTGTTGGTGATGGAGGGAGTGAATTTTGCAGAATTGAAATGAAGTGTTGAGTGGGTTGTTTTGTCCGAGATGGTGTCAAGCCACTTGAGTGTCATTGGAGTTCCACCCATCCGGGCAAGTGGGGAGGATTCCATCAAACCCCTGACCTGTGCCTTGTAGATGGTGGACAGGTTTTGATTATTCAGGAGGCAAGTTACATGTCACAGAATTATTAGCCACTGGTCTGCTTATGAAGCCACAAGATTTAAATGGCCAGATTCTGGGTGATTGTAAATCCCCATATGTTGATACTAGGATAATTCAGTGATGGTAATGCCATTTTCTCCTGTTGGAGATTGTCGTTGCCCAGTCATTGACTTGTAACTTATGAAGTTCAACTTGATTATTGTCCAGGTCTTGCTGCATTTCCACATGGACTGCTTCAGTATCTGAGGCAGGGACTGTGCTTGCCTGGTCATTTCTGCTATTTGGTTGATGTAGATTGATACAACTCTTTGGCTTGTTGGGGCCATTTCAGACAGCAGGAAAGAGTCAGCCACATTTTGGTGGCTCTACGTAGGCCTGAGCAGGTCAGACCGGCCAATTTCCTTCCCTAAAGTACATTTGTGAATATGGTAGGTTTTTTTGATAATTGACAGCAGTTTCATGGTCACCATGAGGCTAGCTTTTTAAATTCCATGTTTTTTTAATTAATTAAGTCCAAATTTCACCATGGTAAGATTCGAAACAATATTACCAGAGCCTTGATTTAAAAGTCCCACTTACTGTTTCAATATCAGCTCACTTTAAATTAATTGATTTATTATTAAAGGTTTGGCTGCAGTCTAGAGACTGAGGGATTTCATACTGTAACCATTCATGTGCCAATGATACTGAGAAAGAGGGTGAGATGGAGAGACAGAGGGACATATAGAGACAGAGAGAGAGAGAGAGGGATAGGCAGGGAAAGGGCAAGACAGAGATTAAGATAGAGAGGGATAAAGAGGATAAGATGGAGAGACAGAGGGGCACAAAGAGTCAGAGAGAGAGGGATAGGCAGGGAAAGGGCAAGACAGAGAGAGATAGACAAAGATAGGGAGGGAGATGGAGAGACAGGCAGACAGACAGAAAGAGAGAGAGAGAGTGACAGAGGCAAAGAGACAGACAGAGAGTTTTGAGAATAAATTACAATACAGGGTAAGAGAGAGAGTGAGACAGGCAGACAGAGAGAGGCAGACAGACAGACAGAGAGAAAGACAGAGAGAGAGACAGAGAGAGACAGGCAGAGACAGAGATATAGAGAGACAGAGAGAGACAGAGAGTCAGACAAAGAGAGATAGGGAGGGATAGGGCGGGAGAGACAGAGAGGCAGACAGAGACAGAGAAAGAGTGATAGGGAGGGAGATGGAGAGACAGGCAGAAAGACAGACAGAGAGAGACAGAGAGTCAGACAAAGAGAGTTAGAGAGGGATAGGGCGGGAGAGACAGAGAGGCAGACAGAGAGAGATAGAGAAAGATAGGGAGGGAGATGGAAAGACAGGCAGACAGACAGACGGAGAGAGAGAGAGATTAGATTAGATTCTCTACAGTATGGAAACAGGTCATTCGGCCCAACTAGTCCACACCGACCCTCTGAAGAGTAACCCACCCAGATCCATTCCCCTACATTTACCTCTGACTAATGCATCTAACACTACGGGCAATTTAGCATGGCCAATTCATGTAACCTGCACATCTTTGGACTGTGGGAGGAAACCGGAGCACCCGGAGGAAACACACGCAGACACGGGGAGAATGTGCAAACTCCACACAGACAGTTGCCTGAGGCTGGAATCGAGCCCGAGTCCATGGTGCTGTGAGTGAGAGACAGAGACAGAGACAGAGAGAGAGAGAGAGAGAGAATGGCAAAGAGGCAGACAGAGACATAAACAGAGTTTTGAGAATAATTTATGATATGCTGATACAATATTACAGATCTTAGATAAACAGAGTGGTTTCAATGACTAGTTATGTCTCCCCAAAAGCCACATTTTTAGCATGTTATCATGATAATACAACAGAAGTCACTTGGCTCAGTGCCTGGTTTAGAGACCCTGGCTCACGTCCGATCAGATTAGAGACACAAAGGGCTTCGGGTAGTTCTGAAGAACTCTCTCAGCGTCATTGGTCACAATGAGAAATACCCTCAACCTGTCACACAGCAACCAGACCTTCAGCTAAAGCTCAATTCACATCAAGGAAGCTGACATCAAAGGAATGAGTGTGCCTTTTAGTGAAGGCACTGGTAAAATGGGTTCAAATCCCACTGTGGCAGATTAAACACATTGAATTTATTTCATTAATAAATATGCAGTTTGAAAAGCTAGGTAACAGTGGTCATGAAACTGTTGTTGGTTGCTTGAAGAAAACCCACCGGGTTCACAAATTGTGCACCGGAAATGTGAACTGTTTCTGTAGAATGCAGCCTGACCTGCTGAGTTTCTGCAGCATTTTGTGTTTGTGTTTGATAGGGATCTCCTCATGGCCATTGGACCTTTACCTCAATCCAGACTCTCCTGAAATGGCAGTAAATTTGCCAATAAGGTCTGGGATCTCCAATGATAGAGGAAGGATAAACGCTCATCTTGCTGCTGCGTGCTTTATCTCAGTCAAGGTAAACTCTCCATCATCCCAGAGAGAGAGAGAGAGAGAGAGAGGACCAATGCTGGTCTATACTGAGAGCCATAGAGATGTACAGTACGGAGACAAACCCTTTGGTCCAACCCGTCCATGCTGACCAGATATCCCAACCCAATCTCGTCCCACCTGCCAGCACCCGGCCCATATCCCTCCAAACCCTTCCTATTCATATACCCATCCAAATGCCTTTTAAATATTGTAATTGTATCAGCCTCCACCACTTCCTCTGATGGCTCATTCCATATACGCACCACCCTCTGTGTTAAAAAATTGCCCCTTTGATCCTTTTTTATATCTTTCCCCCCTCACCCTAAACCTATGCCCTCTAGTTCTGGAGTCAGCCATCCCAGGGAAAAGACCTTGTCTATTTACCCTATCCAAGCTCCTCATGATTTTATAAACCTCTATAAGGTCACCCCACAGCCTCTGACGCACCAGGTAAAACAGCCCCAGTCTTTAGATTAGATTAGATTCCCTGCAGTGTGAAAACAGGCCCTTCGGCCCAATAAGTGCACACCGACCCTCCGAAGAGTAACACATCCAGAGCCAACCCCCTACACTATATTTACCCCTGACGAATCCACCTAACACTTGGGGCAATATAGTATTTCCAATTCACCTGACCTGCACATCTTTGAACTGTGGGAGGAAACTGGAGCACCTGGAGGACACCCCTGCAGGCACAGGGAAAACATGCAAACTCCATACAAACAATGACCTGAGGCAGGAATCGAACCCAGGTCCCTGGCGCTGTGAGGCTGCAGTGCTAACCACTGAGCCACTGTGCTGAGCCTATTCAACCTCTCCCTATAGCTCAAATCCTCCAATCCCGGCAACATCCTTGTAAATCTTTTCTGAACCCTTTCAAGTTTCATAAGATCCTCCCGAGAGGAGGGAGATCAGAATTGAACGCAGTATTCCCGAAGTGGCCTAACCAATGTCCTGTACAGCCGCAACATGACCTCCCAACTCCAATACTCAATGCACTGACCAATAAAGGAAAACCTGGATTAGAAGCTGGGACTTTCATGGTAATCTCAGCTGGTGTGAGAATGAAATCCATGCTATTGCTGCCACTCAGAATTGGAAGCCAGCTGTCCAGCCAATTGAACTGCAACAATGACTGCTCCTCCAAGGTAGTCGGCTGGCTTCAACGTGATTTGGAACACCCAGAGGTGATAGGAGGTGCTACAGGAATGCAGCGGCCAGTGTTTTTCTATTGAGTGCTGAAAATGTGTTGCTGGAAAAGCACAGCAGGTCAGGCAGCATCCAAGGAACAAGAGAATCGACGTTTCGGGCATAAGCTCTTCTTCAGGAATGAAGAAGGGCTCATGCCCGAACCATCGATTCTCCTGCTCCTTGGATGCTGCCTTATCTGCTGCGCTTTTCCAGCAACACATTTTCAGCTCTGATCTCAGCATCTGCAGTCCTCACTTTCTCCTTTTTCTATTGAGTGTCTAGGGTGGACTTGGAAAGGATGTTTCCTTTTGTGGGTCAGTCCAGGATTGAGAGGCACTGGTTAAAGACTAGGGGTGGCCCTATCAGGACAGAGACATTGGAGGGCAGTGGGAAGTTGGACTTGAAACACAAGCAGATTAACCAGGATCTTGTTAATTAGTGGAGCAGAATCGATGGACCGAATGGCCTAGCTCTGCTGCTAATTTGCACATTCAAGACTTCATTTCGAACCTTTAAACTTTGATTCCTCGGTCTTGGAAGCACAAGGCACCATGAGCTGATTGATAACAGGTTGATGAAATGGGCAAATTCATCGTGCAAGACGTGAATAAAACAAAGACTTGAATTTAAATAACGCCTTTCATAACCACAGGATGTCTCAAAATGCTTTACAGACAATTCAGTGTTTTGTAATGCAGTCCCTGCTCAAAACAGAGCAGCGAATTTGCACGCGGTGACTCCTGTACCCACTCAAGCTCAAATAATCTTTCCTTTTCCATTAATTGGGGTATAAATAGTGGTCAGGGCAACAGGTGATAACTCACCTGCTCCACTTTGAAATAGTGTCAGGGGTTCCCTTGACATCTGCATGAGAGGGCCAGTGGAGGGATGGTATGCACAACATTGCATCTGAGAGGTGGCATATCTGACAATGCAGCACTCCCTCAGTGTTAGCTCAACAATGGAGCTGGAAGCAAGCACCAGAGAGAGAGAGAGAGAGAGCAGGAAGGGTTAAAAACTGCAGCGTGATCCTCTGTGTGTGCTCGGGTTGGTGGTGGTGTAAGTGGGTATACAGTGGGAGGGGAATATTGAGGTAAGGTGAATTTCTGGAGTCAACAGTTTTCCCTCTCTCAGAAGTTTCTGAGATGAGTAGATCAGAGAGGCAGAGGTGGAGAGGGGGAAAATCAACCCAACCCACAGCTCTCTGCGCTGTCACAGTTCCCAACCACCACTTTCCCATTTCGGAGATTTTCAACTTAATTGCTGTCGAAAGTAAATAGCAGAAGTGCCGCAAATATTAAAATGTATGCCATGAAACTGAAGGGGTGACCTAGAGAACGGCAAACCACAATATTCAAATCTCCTCAGGAAAAAAAAACTGGGATGTTGGGGAAAAATCAGTGAGTTTCAACGAAAGTCTTGTGATTCAAGCCAATTGATAATTTAATGATTGCTCACGTGTCCAATCCGATTGAGAAACATTAGGTAGCCGGATTTGTGACGAGACACCAGAGGGATAGGACTAGGCCATTTGGCCTGTCAAATTTGTTGTCCATGTAAATGTTCCTCCCCTCCATTTGGCGTCTTAGTTCCATTTTCTTTGGCATTCCAAACACTGGCTCCACCCCCACAACAAAATTCCATTAATCCGCGTGTTACAAATGTCAATTGAACCATTATCGAGACATTTGGGGCAAAGTAATTCTAATTTCCACTAGATAGTGGAAGACTTGTATTTATGTGGCACCTTTCCTCAGGATGTTCTGACAATTGTTATCAACAGTGATTAAGTACTGTTCTCCCAGGGGTGTCAGAGGCTGAGGGGTGACCTTATAGAGGTTTACAAAATCATGAGGGGCAATGGATAGGATAAATAGACAAAGTCTTTTCCCTGGGGTGGGGGAGTCCAGAACTAGAGGGCATAGGTTTAGGGTGAGAGGGGAAAGATATAAAAGAGACCTAAGGGGCAACTTTTCATGCAGAGGGTGTGACGTGTATAGAAAGAGCTGCCAGAGGATGTGGTGGAGGCTGGTACAATTGCAACATTTAAGAGGCATTTGGATGGGTATATGAATAGGAAGGGTTTGGAGGGATATGGGCTGGGTGCTGGCAGGTGGGACTAGATTGGGTTGGGATATCTGGTTGGCATGGACAAGTTGGACCAAAGGGTCTGTTTCCATGCTGTACATCTCTATAACTCTATGGCTCTAAGTGTAGCCGCGGAGTTAATGCAGGAATTGTGGCAACATGAACATTGACAGGTTGGTTAAAACGGCATTTAGCACCTTGCCTTCATTGCTCAGTCCTTTGAGTATTGGAGTTGGGACATCATGTTGAGGTTGGACAGGACATTGGTGAGGCCTCTTCTAGAGTATGGTGGCACCCAGTGAAAGGAAGGATTTCTTTTTAGGTTAGAGAGGGTTCAAAAGAGATTTACCAGGATTGTGCTGGGTATGGAAGGTCTGAGTTATAGGGAGAGGCTGGATAGGCTGGTACTTTTATCAGCGGAGGGTAGGAGGTTGAGAGGTGACCTTTATAGAAGTTTAAAAAATAATGAGGCACACAGATAGTGTTAATGGTCTTTTGCCAAAGGGGCTTTCAAGACAAGGGGACACACTCTTAAGGTGAGAGGAGAAAGGCTTAAAAAAAAGACATGGGGGCAAATGTTTCACACCGAGGGTGGTTCACGTGTGGAATAAACATCCTGAGGAAGTGGTGGAGGTGGGTACAATTACAATGTTCAAAGACATTTGGCTAAGTACATGAACAGAAAAGGTTTGGAGGCATAGGGGCCAGGAGCAGGAAAGTAGGATTAGTTGAGTTTGGGATAGTGTTTGGCATGGACTGGTTGGACAGAAGGGTCTGTTTCTGTGCTGTATGACTCAATGACCATAAAAAAACATATGAATTGAGAATAACAATAGGCAATTTGGCCACTCCAGCCTGGTCCTCCACTCAATAAGACCACAGTTGACCTGTCAGTTCTGGATTCCACATTTCCATCGACCACCTTTGATTCCCTGATCTCACGCAAGTCTATCTACCTCAAATTTAAGGTAAAGCTTTCCAAAATCGTACAAACCCTCTGAGAGAAAATGTTGTTATCCGCATGAGTCTCCTCAAAGGGCAGTTCTTGATTTTAAAACAGTGATCTCTGGTATTGCGCTGACTTCACAAGCGGAAACACCCTTTCCACCAGACCAATCAGGACGTGGTATGTTTCAATTGTGCGCTTTCCTAACTTCCAGTCATAACAAAGTACAGTACAGCCCAGGAATAGGCCCTTTGACCCACGAAGACCGAACTGACACATGATGCCCTTATAACTGAGAAACCCTTTGCGTCTATGTGGTCCGTATCCCTCTATTACCTACCTATTCATGTATCTGTCAGGATGCCTCTTAAACATTGCTATTGTACCTGCCTCTAGCATGCCCTCTGGCAGTGTTCCAGGCACTTACCACCCTCTGTGTAAAAACCTGCCCCTCATATCTCCTTTAAACGTACCCACTTTCACCCAGGAACTGATATTTCTACCCTGGGAAAAAGACTCTGACTATCCATTCTATCCAAGCCTCTCATATTTTTATAAACTTCTGACGGGTTGCCCCCCAGTCTTAGACATTCAACTGAAAACAAACCAAGTTTGTCCAATCTGTCCTCATAACTAATCCCCTCGAAACCAAAGAACATCCTGGTAAACCACTTCTGTACTCTGCCCAAAGCCTCCACATCCCTGTGGCAGTGTGGTGACCAGAACTGTTCACCATATTCCAAAGGTGACCAATCAAGCCCAGACTGTCTTCGTATTGCAGATGTCAGTCTAGTAAACCTGACTGAAACTGCCCAGCCCTAGGTGCCCCTTTGAGAAGGTGGGGGTGAACTGCCTTCCTGAACTGTTGCTGTCCATGTGCTGTAGATCGACCCACAATGCCCTGAGGGAGGCAATTTCAGGACTTTGACCCAGTGACAGTGAAGGAACGACAATATATTTCTGAGTCAGGATGGTGAGTTTGGGGGGGACTTTTAGGAATGGTGTTCCCATGATCTGCTACCCTTGTCCTTCCAAATTGTAGAGGTCAAGTTTGGGAATTACTGCCTGAGGAGACTTGATGACTTTTTGCAGTGCATCTTGTAGATGGTACACACTGCTGCTACTGGGCGTCAGTGGTGAGGGGAGTGGATGCTAGTAGATGTGGCGCCAATTAAACTGGTTGCTTTGTCCTGGATGATGTCAAGCTTCTTGAGTGTTGTCGGAGCTGTTCCCATCCAGGGCAAGTGGGGAGTATTCCATCATACTCCTGACTTGTGCCTTGTAGATGGTGGACAGGCTTTAGGGAGTCAGGAGGGGAGTTACTCCCCGCAGTATTCCTAACCTCTGACTTGTTGTTGTCTTCACTGTATTGATATGGCTAATCCAGTTCGGTTGCTGGTTAATGCTAACCCCGTGAATATTGACAGTGGGGGATTCAGTGATGGTAACTCCATTGTATGTCAAGGCAAGATGGTTAGATTCTGTCTTGTTAGATATAGTCATTATTTGGTATTTGTGTGGTATGAATGTTACTTGCCACTTGTCAGCCCAAGCCTGGATATTGTCCAGATCTTGTTGCATTTGAGCACGGAGTGCTTCAGAATCTGAGGAGTCTCGAATGGTGCTGATGACAGAGGGAAGGTCATTGATGAAACAGCTGAAGATTGTCGGGGCTAGGACACTACCGTGAGGGACTCCTGCAGAGATGTCCTGGAGCTGAGATGATTGACCCTCCACAAACACCACCATCTTCCTTTGTGCCAGGTCTGACTCCAACCAGCAGAGATTTTTCTCCCTAAATCCTATTTGTTCTTGGTGCTGCTCATTCTGACCTGACCATGTTGATTGACCTTGCCAGACCCCACCATGGGCATGCTGATGGACCCACTGTGTTTGTTCTAGGGCACTTCGGAGAGCTTTGAGAATCAAAATCACAGAGTGCCTGATTGGAGTCACCTATACCAAGAAAAACTTCCCTTTCTCTGAAGCGATAGCAGCAAATCAGTTACACTTCAGTGAGAACCCCAATATTTAATGGATTTACTGAATTAAATTTTCATAAAGTGTCACTGGAGGATTCGAACCCTGATTATCTGGCTTATAACTCAATCATTATAACCTTGACACTGTCCTCTTGGTATTTGCTGTCAGGAAGAATTAGGTCAGTTTTGCAGAATGTGATGTGGAGGAAGAGATGATGTAAGAGCATTGTCAAAAATTCCTGCATGGGCAGAGTTCAGTTCCCTTTGAATTGTTCCTCTCTTTTGGAAGCATTTTTCTGTCTTGTCTCTGTTTATTTTACCAATCCTCAGGAACGCAGAATCACAGGGGCAGGAGAATACCATTTGGCTCACCCTGCCTGGACTGGCTCACTAAACACGCATCATTGCCTCCTGCCAATCTCCTGTACCCTGGAATCATACACACCATTCCTATCCAAGTAACCAGCCAATGCCACTCTTGAATGCCTCAATTGGACCTACCTCCACCACATTTCCGTTCCCAAACCACTCGCTGTGTTTATTAATTCAGGAGCCAGCGAACGCAGAAAGGAGGATGATACTTTGGAGGGGTCTTCAAATGGGGCTTCATGGGTAGAGTTTACGAATAAAAAGGAGGACTGTCCCACTGCTGCAAGTGTATAACGTGGCCCCAAACGGCCAACAGTCTCTTCTTCCTCAGGCAGCTGAGGAAATTTGTCATGAAGATGAATACCCTTGCCAATTTTTGTAGCTGCGCCATGGAGAGCATTCTGTCTGGATGTATCACTACCTGGTATGGCAACTGTACCATTCAAGATTGGAGGCAGTTACAGAGAGTGGTGAACTCGGCCTGGACAATCACAAAGGCCAACCTCCCATCTGTAGAATCCATCTCCCAGGCCCACTGTCAAGGAAAGGCCGCCAGCATTCTCAAAGATCAATCCCACCTTGGCAATGTTTTTCTACAACCTCTACCATCGGGGAGAAGGTATAGAAGCCTGACCACACGCACCAGCCGGTTTTACAACAGCTTCTACCTTACTGTTGTTCGAATACTGAATGGACTCGCAAGCTCCAAACATTCGCCTGCGCCTGTATTTTTGTTTTTGCTGCTGTTTGCCTATTATTTACTATCTATGCTACTTAATTCTGTGATCTGCCTGCATTGCTCGCAAGACAAAGATTTTCACCGTGCCTCGGTACATGTGACAATAAATTCAATTCAATTCTACACCAAAATTGGAGGTGTAGTGGACAGCGAAGAAGGTTACATCAGAGTACAACAGGATCTTGCTCAGATGGGACAATGGCCTGAGAAGTGGCAGGTGAAGTTTAATTTAGATAAATGTGAGGTGCTGTATTTTGGGAAAGCAAATCTTAGCAGGACTTATACACTTAATGGTAAGGTCCTAGGGTGTGTTGCTGAACAAAGAGACCTTGGAGTGCAGGTTCATAGCTCCTTGAAAGTGGAGTCGCAGGTAGATAGGATTGTGAAGAAGGCGTTTGGTATGCTTTCCTTTATAGGTCAGAGTATTGAGTACAGGAGTTGGGAGGTCATGTTGCAACTGTACAGGACATTGGTTAGGCCACTGTTGGAATATTGCGTGCAATTCTGGTCTCCGTCCTATCAGAAAGGTGTTGTGAAACTTGAAAAGATTAACAAGGATGTTGCCAGGGTTGGAGGATCTGAGCTACAGGGAGAGGCTGAACAAACTGGGGCTGTTTCCCCTGGAGCGTCGGAGGCTGAGGGGTGACCTTATAGAGGTTTACAAAATTATGAGGGGCATGGATAGGATAAATAGGCAAAGTCTTTTCCCTGGGGTTGGGGAGTCCAGAGCTAGAGGGCATAGGTTTAGGGTGAGAGGGGAAAGATATAAAAGAGACCTAAGGGGTATCGTTTTCAAAGAGAGGGTGGTGCGTGTATTGAATGAGCTGCCAGAGGAAGTGGTGAAGGCTGGTACAATTGCAACATTTAAAAGGCATCTGGATGGGTATATGAATAGGAAGGGTTTGGAGGGATATGGGCCGGGTGCTGGCAGGTGGGACTAGATTGGGTTGGGATATCTGGTCGGCATGGACGGGTTGGACCGAAGGGTCTGTTTCCATGCTGTACATCTCTAACTGTTCAGCCTTTCATTATAGCTCAAATCCTCCAACCCTGGCAACATCCTTATAAATCTTTTCTGAACCCTGTCAAGTTTCATCCTTTTCATTTGTTAAAAAGCAAAAAGGTTTTCACTTAAATCCGTCTACACTGTATCCCATGTAGTAGCAAGTTCCATATTGTCACCACACACTGGGTAAAGAGGTTTTCACTGAATCTCACATTGCATTTATTAACAGCTGTGTTTTTATATATATATGGGTCAGCTTCCCCACAAGTAGAAACGCCTTCCTTCCATGTATCTGATCAAACTCATCACCCTCCCAAATATCTCGAGTAAGCATAAACTGCCCAATCTCTTTAATCTTTTTGATTCCATAAATCTCTCTGTTGTGGCACCACTCTTTGTAAGTATTTTGTAAGTTCTTGGATGATCTGTGTATCCCTGTTCAGTTTTAGATGCACTTTAATCAGGAGCATGCAAATTGCCTTTCACCGAATGAACTCCGGAGCGCATGACCAATGCAGCTCAGGACCAATGAAAAGGCTCTCAGAGTTGGAGATGGTCAGAACTGCAAACGTGATGTGATCTGAGAGGGTTTTCGGGTGGGAGGAGATTTACAGAGATGGGTGGGCTGGGGGGTGGAGGGTATGGATGGTCGAGGTTGGGCAGGAGCACGCTCATTCCAACAAGCTGTGATTGATCTGGGATGAATGAGTTCAGTCGGAGATAATATCTCCGACATCAAGAGAACCGTTTTTGAAAATCACTCTCCCCATTACCTCAGAGCTCCGGGCTTGCTTTATTTTAAGGCGAGGTGGGGCTGGATGTGGGCTCTGCACCCACACGGATATTCTCTGAGCTGTTTGAAATCCCCAAGACATGGTGTTACTTACTTGCAGGCTCTCGGTTCCCCTCATCTTCCCCTGGCGCCCTGACCTGCCTTGGTGCTGTCCCTGCTCTGTGTCTGAGCTCTGGAACTAGGTCTCTGAAGGTGGGAGGGGACTCAGTGATCAACTCACGGAGGAAACCCAAAGTCACCTCGTTTGCCACGAGTCATTGGTTTTCCCTCTTCTCACAGCGGCACTATGAACTCCTGCTGGCTGTACTTACAGAGCCAATCACAATCTCAGTCCCTTACCGACCGCTGTGCAGAGGGTATTGTGTGACCTTCTTCTGTCTCATTTCCCTCTCCATCCTTGGCAGAGCTGACTCACAGAAACTCTTTGTGCCCTCCCTCAGACAGCAGCAACACCATGAGGCAGGCACCAGCTGTGGCTGTGGGGGGTATCCGGCTCTCCCCTCCCTGCCAGTGTGTTCTGGGCATCAGTTTAATCTGCCCCACCGTCTCGACGAAGCTGCTGCCCTCCCCTTCTCCACCCCCCGCCCCCCCCCCCGTCTGTATTTATCTCTCAGAAACCACCCCATCAAACTTCCTCTGATCGTTATCACCTGCGGTTTCTTTCTCCCTCTTTTGTGGGATCTTGCTGTGTAAGCGCTGGCTGCCATGTTCTGACATTATGCCAATGGCCTTTCACAAAGTACTTCGGTTGGTCGTAGGAATCTGAAAGGTGCCATGTGAATGCAACTCTTTTTTTTGTCACTGCCTTTTCCAGCATCCTCTCTCTCTTTCTCTTGGCTGTGCCGTTAAGTTGGTGATGCCAACTGAACTTTGACCGATAAACTCAGAACCGAGCAACGGTCGAAGCCAACACTCTTTGGGACAGAGTCTCACTGACCACTGAACTTTACACTTTAGTGAAACAGTTGGCTGTGTTATGGACCAGGCCAGAGCCCCTTAAAACATTTCAAGAAAGTAATCCAGATCCTCTCGCTGCTGATTGTTTTCATAACACGAATATTCCAGGAAGGATGCAGTTGGTCAAACCACGTGGTTTTAAACAAAACAGAATCTATTTACAAAATTACCGAATGAAACACGAACAAAAGAGAACAGAATAACTTCACCAATCTGAAAACCCAACAAACTAGACCAACTTAATGATGCTGCTCCAAATACTTGCAACAATCCCTTTGGCACTAAAGGTAAAATCAAACGGCTTTACAAGGGAGATGTCAGAGAGAGTTGGGATCAACATGGACCTGCTTCTTTGTTTGGGTCCAGCAGTTTTTACAACAGCCTGATTGTTTGCAGCGAGGCATGGTGGCTCAATGGTTAGCACTGTTGCCTCACAGCCCCCAGCGACCTCGGTTCAATTCCACTCTCAGATGACTGTGTGCAGTTTGCACATCCCCATGTCAATGTGGGTACTCTGGTTTTCTCCCACAGTCCAAACATGTGCGGGTATGGTGATTTGGCTCAGTTGCCCAAAGTGTTCAGGGATGTATAGGTTGGATGCATTAGTCAGGGGTAAGTGTGAAGGAATGGGTCCAGGTGGGATACTCTTTGGAGGGACAGTGTGGATGTGTTGGGCCAATCTGACTGTTTGCACACTTTTGGAAACTATGAATACCTAGACCAAACCAAAGCTGAGCTGGGAGAACTGGCCACTCTCTTTTCATTGGGGCAGCACGGTGGCACAGTGGTTAGCACTGCTGCCTCACAGCGCCAGAGACCGGGGTTCAATTCCCGCCTCAGGCAACTGTCTGTGTGGAGTTTGCACATTCTCCCCGTGTCTGCGTGGGTTTCCTCCGGGTGCTCCGGTTTCCTCCCACAGTCCAAAGATGTGCAGGTCAAGTGAATTGGCCATGCTAAATTGCCCGTAGTGTTAGGTAAGGGGTAGATGTAGATGTAGATGTAGATGTAGGGGTATGGGTGGGTTACGCTTCGGCGGGGCGGTGTGGACTTGTTGGGTCGAAGGGCCTGTTTCCATACTGTAAGTAATCTAATCTAATCTAATCTAAATTGCTTGTGTTGTTAGGTGAAGGGGTAAATGTAGGGGAATGGGTCTGGGTGGGTTGCTCTTCGGAGGGTCGGCATGGACTTGTTGGGCCGAAGGGCCTGTTTCCACACTGTGAGTGTTCTTATCTAATTGTACAAGTTTTCTTAAACTTGAAAGCCTTTTACCTGAGGCAGAACCTGTTAGCTAGAATCAAATTGGTCCCAAAACCATTCAATCCTAGACATCTTGGGACTTGTGTTTTTAAGACCTCCTGGAAAAAAAACAAACATAACCTTGTAAAAGGAACAGCATCCTCGTATCTGTTTGATGACTTCTTTGAATGTGTGATAAACTCAGTCAGGTATTAGATTCTCATTCCAAAGCCTCGAAAATCTTTGGTGACTTAGCTGGGGAGTGTTTAATCCACACTTCAACTCACTCACCCAGCCCACCATGATCTGTTTGATCCTGCCATCTTGGTCCCCAGTCCTGAGAAAGATTTCACTAGCCGGAATCCTTCGGGACAAGGAATGGGTAACGCGAGAAGCCACTAACAAGTTCTGAATGACAAACCCCGTGCGTCAAACAGCACGTTGTGAAATACCAGGGCAAGAGTGGTTTTTGCTAAAGCCAATTCAGATGCAGGCAATACCTCTACATAACGAAGTTCCATAACTGGGCTCTTTCTGTGCACTTGGAGACAGTGAGGTCTGTAGATGCTGGAGATCAGAGTTGAGAGTGTGTTGCTGATGAAGGGCTCTGGCCTGAAATGTCGATTTTCCTGCTCCTCGGATGCTACCTGACCTGCTGTGCTTTTCCAGCAACATGCTCTCAACTCTTCCTGTGCACTTGTAGAGTGACAGAGCAGACATATTAGCAAGGGGTCAACCCCTTGCCAGACTGAATGGTCAACTCATCACCTTAAACTCAGCCAATGAAGAGGCTACCCCTTGACACTGGGGATTCCCATTGGCTAAACTAATGAATTAAATTTGATGTGTTCTTGGACAAGACATCCTTTCATTTGGAGTCTCAGAAAGCTTTTGATAAATTCTCACCTAAAAGCCGTGCTTGTAAGCACTTGGGATTGAGGGGATCGACCACTGGTGCCGGCGGAGAGCTGGTTGGGAGATGGGAAACAAAGTTTTGGAATAAACCTGTGTCATCTTTTGAGTAGCAGGCAGGGACGAGTGGGGTATTGCAGTGGACCTGGGGTTTTATGAATGATTTAGTTGAGGGAATAAAGTCTCCAAGTTTGCAGAATGACTAAAATCTGGTTGGAAGGGTGAGCTGTAAGGAAGGCACAGAGATGTTTCAGTGTGACTTGGACAAGTTTCATTAGTAGAAGAATACATGATAGATGAAAGATAATGTGGATAAATGTAAGGGAGGTAGATTATTATCTGAACGAGGATCGATCAGGCAAGTGGAATGTTTAATGAGACTTGGATGTCCTTGTACACCCATCGCTGAAAGTAAGTGTGCAGGTGCAGCAGGAAGTGAAGGGGGCAAATGACAAGTCAGCGTTGATAGTGAGAGGATAGAGTACAGGGACAGGGATGTCTTGCTGCAGCTGTACAGGGCCTTAGTGAGATCACATCTGCAGAGCTGCACACAGTTTTGGTCTCTTCACCTGAGGAATGGAGAGACTGCTCTGAATGTTTACAAGATTGATTCCTGGGATTGCAAGACTAATGGATGAAAAGAGACTGAATCAATCAGGACGATGCTCACAGCAATTTAGATGAATGCGGAGTGATGTTGTAGGGGCCTTTAAAATTCTAACAGGACTAGACAGGATAAACTCAGGAAAGGTGTTCCTCATAACCAGGGAGCCCAGAAACAAGGGGTCACAGTCTAAGGATAGAGGATATGTCATTCAGGACTGAGGTGAGGAGAAATCTCTTCATCCAGAGAGTGGGGAGCCTGTGGAATTCTCTGCCAGAGAATCTGATTGAGGTCAGAACATTAAATGTTTTCAAGAAGCAGTTAGATATCTTCTTTGGACGAAAGGGATCGAAGGCTATTGGGAGAAAGCTGGAACAGGGAACTGGGTTGGATAATCAGCCATGGACAGATTATGAATGGCCTACTCCTGTTCCTATCTTCTAGAAGAGGAGGAAGTTACATACTTCCACTATCCTTGATGAGAAGGAATGCTTTTTGCCTTCAGTGCACTGACCCACCCTGCTCTAATTGTAACATTCAATCCCCATTTGTTCTCACCCCAGTTTCTCCATTTCTACCCCTTAAAACCCTGGAAGCTATTTAAACTGGTGGGACGATTGGAGTGGGCTATCTGGCTTAATAAAAACTGAAAGAACTGAGGATGCTGTAAAAATCAGAAACTAAACCAGAAATGGCTGGAAAAGCTCAGCATGTGTGGAGAGAGATCAGAGTTACTGTTACAGGTCAAATGACCCTTCCACAAGAACTTTCTGACTTTCTACATGTTTCCACCCTCTTTCTCACCGCCCTTTGCTGCCACTGCCCTCAGCAAACTGTGGCCGAAACTCCAAAATTCAGACTCCCTCTCTCTCTCCTTCTATCTCTCTCTATCTCTCTCTCACACTCTGATTGTCTCTCTTTCTCTCTGTCTTTCTCTGTCTCTCTTTCTCTCTCTCTGTCTTTCTTTTTGGCTTTTTCTCTCTGTCTCACTCTCTCTCTACCTTTCTCTCACTCTCTCTCTCTCTCTCCATCTCTCTCTCTCTGTGACTCTCTCACTCTCTCTCTCTCTTTTGCTCTCTCCATCTCTCTCTCTGACTCTCACTATTTCTCTCTCTGTGTGACACTTTGTCTCTCTGTAACTCATGCACGCTCTCTCTCTCTCTCTCTCTCTGTGACTCATGCTCTCTCCCTCTCTCTCTCTCTTTCTTTCTCTCTCTCTCTCTCTCCTAACTAAGGTGCTCCTAAGGACTTACTTCATTGCCCAAGCTTTTGGTCACCCTTCCCAATAGAACAACAAACTAAAGAATAAAAGAGAGGTACAGCACAGCTACAGGCCATTCAGTCCTCCAAGCCTGTGCTGATCATCATGCCCAACTAAACACAGACCTTCTGCCCTTATTCAGTCCCTATCCCTTTATTCCCTCCCTTTGCATGTAAACACCAGATGCTTCTTAACTGTCACCAATGTGTCTGCTCCCACCACCTCTTGTAGCAGTGTGTCCCAGGCCCCTACCACTCTGTGTGAAAAATCTCCCTCTCACATTTCCCTTAAACTTTCCCCCTCTCACCTTGAACCTGTGCCCTCTTGTAATTGAGACTTCAACCCTGGGAAAAAGCCTCTGACTATTCACCCTGTCTATCTCTCTTGTAATTGTGTAGATGTTCATCAGGTCTCCTGTCGGCCGCCGTCTTTCCAGTGAAAACAATCCTGGTCTTTTTAACCTTTCCTCATAGCCAGTGCCCCCAAGACCAGGCAACTTCCTGGTGAACTTCTCTGCACTCTCTCTCCAAAGTTTCCACATCCTTCTGATAGTGTGGTGACCAAAACTACACACAACTCTCCAAATGTGGCCTAATTAGGGTTTTAGGTCACTGTGACATGGTTTGCCAATTCTTGTACTCTGTGCCCCAGCTGATGAAGGCAAGCATGCCCTATGCTTCTTCATCACCTTGGCCACCTGTGTTGCTACTTTCAGGGAGTTGTGGACCTACACGCCCAGATCCATCTGTATGTTCATGTTCCAAAGGGTTCTGCCATTTACAATATATCCTTTCTGTGCCCTGGAGTCAAGTTGTGTGAGATCGCTGTAGGTAAGCAACACTTTGGTGACATTTTTGCTACATTAAAGCTACGATATAAATGTAGGTTATTGTGTGGTTAAATGGCAGAAAGGTGACTGTGCGCTAGCTCAATTTACCCACTGGGGAGGGGAAAGGAAAGTGGGGGAAATCCAGAGGAAGCCTGGAGAAACTCGCACTCACACACACACACACACACACACACACACAGAGACACAGAGACACACACAGGCACACACACAGACACAGACACACACTCACACACACACAGACACACACACACACACACACACACACACACACACACATACAGACACACAGACACACTCACACACACACACACACAGACACACAGAGACACATACAGACACACAGAGACACATACAGACACGCACACGTGCACACACACAGACACACACACACACAGACATACACTGAGATACACAAACATACACATACACACACAGACATACATGCACACACACACAGACACACATGGAGACACATACAGACACACACAAACACACACACACACACACACCCACACACACACACAGACGTGCACATACACTGAGACACACACAGCACAATCTCTGCGTCCTTGTAGAGGTGGATTATGTTGTTTGTTCGTACCATCAGGAAATGGAGGTCTTTATGATGTGGCAGCTTCAGACTTTGCTTTCGGCTGTGTCAGCAGCTACATTCAGCCACAAACTGCAAGCAAAGAGCATCATCTCCAAATCACATTGCACCTTCCAGTGCACCTTCTTTCCTCTCAGTGAGCTGAGTAATACTTTGGTTGCCCTCTAAGGTTTATTTAGCTACTTGGTTACACTATTGCGGTCTTCTGTAGTTTTTTTCCTTCTTTCTGTTGTGTACGTGACCCTGGTCCTCAAAGTCATGACATTTTGCATTTGTGTAGCACCTGCTGCCTGTCACGATTAGAGCTAACCAAGGTTCTTTTGCAGTTTTTTTTTCCATGGGATGGGGCGAGACCAGCATTTATTGCCCATCCCTAATTGCCCTCATCCAGAACCAGGAAATTTCAGAGGGAAGTTGCGAGTCATTCATATTGTGGTGGCTCTGGGGTTAATTCGAGCTAAGCAAGCAAGATCTGGATAGTTTCCTTCTCTAAAACGAGTTAGTGAATTCGTTGGGTTTTTAACAACAAAAAGAGCTTTTCACTGTCACCATTACAAAGACTTGTTTTCGATACAACATTTTATCAGCTTTTTAAAAAAAATCTCTACCAGGATAAGAGGGGATCTGGTTGAAATCCATCAGCTCCTAACAGCGAGGGACAGAGAGACACAGGTAGGATATCTCCCCCTGGTTTGAGGGAGTCTCGAACCAGGAGACACAGTCCAGGGAAGACCACTCCAGACTGAGATGTAAGAAACTTTCCTTACACAAAGGGGCAGTGTAGCTGTGGATTTCTCAACCACAGGAGGTGAAGCCACTGAATATACTCAAGAGGGAGATTGATACAGTTATAGACATTTAAAGGCTTCAAGGAAAAGAGGGAATACGGCATTAAGACAGGAAGTTGGCTGCGATCAGATTGAATGCTGGCTTCAATGGACGAATGCTCACTTCCTGGTCCAAGTTTTTGTGACTGTGTCACACAATTATTTAGCACACGACACACTCTCAGGATCCCCCAGGCCTTGTGTGAAATTTTTTTTTAATTTCAAAAATATACT